>NC_068295.1:1468738-1498738 GCF_025860055.1 Xyrauchen texanus
GACATTAGACAGGCCTGAAAAAGGCATGTGGGGGCGGAACGAAGCGAACGACCTCATGTTCTGCTGAACGACACGCTCAACTTTGCAAAAACACTGAACTCTCTGTTACTGCGGCAGTACATGAGAGAGAGACTGGATTGGATTTGTAGTGCCTAATGCATGGCCATACAGAGCTTGCAAACTATGAGTCAACCTTGGGAAAGCGTGTTGTGCTTTGTTATGAAAGTATGTCAGTGTTTCTTTATGAGAGGAACATTATTTCAACTCATCATCTCATTTAAGGTAGGTACTTTATTAGTCCCCCGTGGGGAAATTAGTGAGCAAAAGCAGCTACTGGTCTGTAGTCATTAAGAACAGTGGGACACCCCTTCTTTGGTACTGGAACCAGACATGATGTTTTCCAGAGTACTGGCACCTTCTCCAGGCTGAGACTCGAGTTAAACACACTGAAGCACTCCAATCAGTTAATCAGCACGTGCCTCTGGGACTGATGTAGTCGGGTCCTGCAGCCTTACGCTGGTGAAGCCTTCTCAGCTTCCTCCTAACCTGATCCTCCGTGGTCAGAAATTGAGAATGTGTGTGAGGGAGGCAGTTGTGGAGGTTGTTGGTGAGAATGACTGCTGAGCACTGTGTCTGTAGGCTCAGTGGGGTGATGGGGTGTAGCAGGGGGTCCAGAGTCAAACCTATTGAAAAACTGATTCAGCTTGTCCGCCATCTCCAGGTTACCCTCCATTACACCTCCTGACTGTTTGAAGCCAGTAATTGCCCTCATACACACTAGGTGTCCCGACTCTCCTGCAGCTTCCATTTGAACTCCTTTTGTACGTGCCTCCTTCTTTCCTCTCTTGAAGGCTCTTTTCTTGTCATTTAATGTAGACTTCAAGTCATTTTGGACACATTTTGACTTTCTATAAGTCCATTTTAAAAACTATTGGCCGATTAATCAGTTATTGGCCTTTTCCACCACCTTAGTAATCGTATAGGCAAAATCCAGTCGACCTCTAATATATATACAGATGGATGATAGATGGATGGATGGATAGATGATAGATTGATGGATGGATGGATGGATAGATGGATGATAGATGGATGGATGATAGATGGATGGATGGATAGATGATAGATTGATGGATGGATGGATGGATAGATGGATGATAGATGGATGGATGATAGATGGATGGATGGATAGATAGATTGATGGATGGATGGATGGATAGATGGATGGATGGATGATGATAGATTGATGGATGGATGGACGGATGGATGGATGGATAGATGATAGATGGATGGATGGATGGATGATAGATGGATGGATGGATGATAGATTGATGGATGGATGGACAGATGGATGGATGGATAGATGGATGGATGGATGATGATAGATTGATGGATGGATGGACGGATGGATGGATGGATAGATGATAGATGGATGGATGGATGGATGATAGATGGATGGATGGATGATAGATTGATGGATGGATGGACAGATGGATGGATGGATAGATGATAGATGGATGGATGGATGGATAGATGGATAGATGGATGGATGGATAGATGATAGATTGATGGATGTATGGACGGATGGATGGATGGATGGATGGATGGATAGATGATAGATTGATGGATGGATGGACAGATGAATGGATGGATGGATGGATGGATAGATGGATAGATGGATGGATGGATAGATGATAGATGGATGGATGGATGGATGGATGGATGGATGGATAGATGGATAGATGGATGGATAGATGGATAGATGATAGATTGATGGATGGATGGATAGATGGATAGATGATAGATGATAGATTGATGGATGGATGGATGGATGGATGGATAGATGATAGATGGATGGATGGATAGATGATAGATTGATGGATGGATGGATAGATGGATGGATGATAGATGATAGATTGATGGATGGATGGATGGATGGATGGATAGATGATAGATGGATGGATGGATAGATGATAGATTGATGGATGGATGGATGGATAGATGATAGATGGATGGATGATAGATGGATGGATGGATGGATGATAGATTGATGGATAGATGGATGGATAGATGGATGGATGGATAGATGGATAGATGGATGGATGGATAGATGATAGATGGATGGATGATAGATGGATGGATGATAGATGATAGATGGATGGATGATAGATGGATGGATGGATGATAGATTGATGGATGGATGGATAGATGGATGGATAGATGATAGATGGATGGATGATAGATGGATGGATGGATGGATGGATGATAGATGGATGGATGGATGGATGGATGAATGGATGGAAGAAAACTTATTGCGTCATGGTTACTATAAAGGAAAGTTCATCAGTTTTCCAAATCTGCTTCTTTCACAAAATTTAGGTGAATACACAGGATTTTTGGGGGGAATGTGAAAAGTTGACAGATGTGGATTTGCAGGAAAGTAGTGGTAAAAAATGTAATATAGCTTGTGTAAAATCTTTTAACAAAAAAGGAAGAGTTGATACTCCATGGCGTGATGTTTTTAAGATGAGTAACAATGTTAGACCAGAATGGAGAGCACTTTACAAGCCGCCGTTAAATAAAAGAGCGGGAGATTTACAGTGGCGTATTCTACACGGTATTATTGCAGTTAATGCTTTTATTTCTGTTTTAAATCCAAGTGTTGGTCAAGATTGTCATTTTTGTTTTTCACACTTTGATGCTTTCTTTAAGGCTGAAACCTTTATTTGATGTTTTGCAAAATCTTTTTAACAGTTTTAATGAAGAGTTTTCTGAACACACTTTTATTTTGGGGTTTAAATCTGTTCAAAAACGGAAATACGAAAGTGTCAGTTGTTCAATTTTATTTTGGGTAATATCCATTTGAAATCCAAAATATCCAAAATGGCCATTTACATTAGTGGAAAAGATCAAATTGAGCAAAACAATGTTGAAAAGATATTTGCAGCTTTGATTAAACAAAGTCATGAACAGTTTTTGAAGGAATATGATGTCATAAAGGTGCTTTGCGACCTGTTATTATTTATAAAATAGTTTTACAAATATTTATGTATTGATTTTATGTAAAAACTTTTTTGTTAAATACAGATTTTTGAAAAAATGAAAAATCTCTCTCTCTCGCTCTCTCTCTCTCTCTCTCTCTCTCTCTCTCTCTCTCTCTCTCTCTCTCTCTCTCTCTCTCAAACTGCCGCATCCGGCTCGGCTTTATCCCTCTCCTCAGCGGATTAGCCCGTTTGGGGGCCGGCCGTGTGCACTCACGGTCCAGCCCCGCCCTCCTCCTCATCACAAACATATATAACATCCGTAAGGACTGGGCCTGTTGTGATGATTAAATAATCACTTGATCGCAGTTATTGATCTAAACGCAAGTATTTGAGTATAACCACGATTATTGTGCACTTCACCTAAAAAAATGTGTGAAAGTGAAGAATTTAGGACACAAATATAATTTGTTTTGCATATATTATATTATATGTAGGGCTTTCAATTTAACGCGTTAATTTAGTGCGATTAATAATATAACAAAATGGAACCCAATTAATCATGCACCTTGATTTGTACTTAATTATGTAATTCCTTAATAAAAGTACAGATTCTATCACCCCTGCAGTCGTGAGTTTGAATCCAGGGCATGCGGAGTGACTCCAGCTAGGTCTCCTTAGCAACCAAATTGGCCCGGTTGCTAGGGAGGGTAGAGTCACATGGGGTAACCTCCTCGTGGTCGCTATAATGGGGTTTTCGCTCTCGGTGGGGCGTGTGGTGAGTGACTCCAGCCAGGTCTCCTTAGCAACCAAATTGGCCCGGTTGCTAGGGAGGGTAGATTCACATGGGGTAACCTCCTCGTGGTCGCTATAATGGGGTTCTCGCTCTCGGTAGGGCGTGTGGTGAGTGACTCCAGCCAGGTCTCCTTAGCAACCAAATTGGCCCGGTTGCTGGGGAGGGTAGATTCACATGGGGTAACCTCCTCGTGGTCGCTATAATGTGGTTCTCGCTCTCGGTGGGGCGTGTGGTGAGTGACTCCAGCCAGGTCTCCTTAGCAAACAAATTGGCCCGGTTGATAGGGAAGGTAGAGTCACATGGGGTAACCTCCTCGTGGTCGCTATAATGGGGTTCTCGCTCTCGGTAGGGCATGTGGTGAGTGACTCCAGCCAGGTCTCCTTAGCAACCAAATTGGCCCGGTTGCTAGGGAGGGTAGATTCACATGGGGTAACCTCCTCGTGGTCGCTATAATGTGGTTCTCGCTCTCGGTGGGGCATGTGGTGAGTGACTCCAGCCAGGTCTCCTTAGCAACCAAATTGGCTCGGTTGCTAGGGAAGGTAGAATCACATGGGGTAACCTCCTCATGGTCGCTATAATGGGGTTCTCGCTCTCGGTGGGGCGTGTGGTGAGTGACTCCAGCCAGGTCTCCTTAGCAACCAAATTGGCCCGTTTGCTATGGAGGGTAGAGTCACATGGGGTAACCTCCTCGTGGTTGCTATTATGGGGTTCTCGCTCTCGGTAGGGCATGTGGTGAGTGACTCCAGCCAGGTCTCCTTAGCAACCAAATTGGCCCGGTTGCTAGGGAGGGTAGAGTCACATGGGGTAACCTCCTCGTGGTCGCTATAATGGGGTTCTCGCTCTCGGTGGGGCGTTTGGTGAGTGATTCCAGCCAGGTGTCCTTAGCAACCAAATTGGCCTGGTTGCTAGGGAGGGTAGAGTCACATGGGGTAACCTCCTCCTGGTCGCTATAATGGGGTTCTCGCTCTCGGTGGGGCGTGTGGTGAGTGATTCCAGCCAGGTGTCCTTAGCAACCAAATTGGCCTGGTTGCTAGGGAGGGTAGAGTCACATGGGGTAACCTCCTCGTGGTCGCTATAATGTGGTTCTCCCTCTCGGTGGGGCTTGTGGTGAGTGACTCCAGCGAGGTCTCCTTAGCAACCAAATTGGCCCGGTTGCTAGGGAGGGTAGACTCACATGGGGTAACCTCCTCGTGGTCGCTATAATGGGGTTCTCGCTCTCGGTGGATCGTGTGGTGAGTGACTCCAGCCAGGTCTCCTTAGCAACCAAATTGGCCCGGTTGCTAGGGAGGGTAGAGTGACATGGGGTAACCTCCTTGTGGTTGCTATATTGGGGTTCTCGCTCTCAGTGGGGCGTGTGGTGAGTGACTCCAGCCAGGTCTCCTTAGCAACCAAATTGGCCCGGTTGCTAGGGAGGGTAGAGTCACATGGGTTAACCTCCTCGTGGTCGCTATAATGTTGTTCTCGCTCTTGGTGGGGCGTGTGGTGAATGACTCCAGCCAGGTCTCCTTAGCAACCAAATTGGCCCGGTTGTTAGGGAGGGTAGAGTCACATGGGAGTAACCTCCTCATGGATTGAGCTATAATGGGGTTCTCAGCTCTCGGTGGGACGTGTGGTGAGTTGCTACGTGGATGCTGCTGGAGAATAGCGCTGAAGCCTCCACCCAGCCTTACGTTTTACTCGTTGCTGTATAAATAATACTATGTGTAAATCCTCTTCTGTATTTATGGCTTTTGTCACATCTGTGCATATTTGTGTCGTTTTCTCTCCTCAGAATCCTGAGCAACAATAAGATCTCCGTGCTGAAAAATAATTCTTTCCTCGGTCTGGGCGCTCTAGAGAGACTGTGAGTACAATCGACATTTCCATCTTATTATTATTGTTCGGTGTTGTGAAGATATAACAGGGGAGATTTGGCTTCCAGTCATGCACGTATCGTATATATCAATAACAACATGAAATGATGGTCCATAAATCACTAGAAATATGTTATTCCAAAACATTATCTGCCTCTACATCCAGGCCATTTGTATTCCTCCAGTTGAGGCCTAAAAGGTATATATATATATATATCACTATTATCCAAGGAATGCGCCAGATATCCCGAGGTAAGCCCAAAGGGACAAATAAGATATTTGGCTGAATCTTCACACTGCTTTTTTCTGTACAATGAAAAATAAATGGCATATAATATCTAGATTCCTGTGACCTCTGTTAAGGTCAGAGATTGATTTCTCCTCCAATCGCTCTTTTAACCAACCGTTATCTTCAGACAGACATACTGAGATGCTGATATTGAATCCCGATTGAAATGATCAGAATAGCACATTTAAAGGGCAGGCGGTGATCTTTAATTGCTGTGTGAATGTCAAAGTCTCGCGTGCAGTTGTGTTGGTAATGTGTGCATTAACGAAGACTTCACAACAAATGCTCTGAAAACAAGACAAACTATCTTATGTCATTTTCCTTGTAAAGTATATATATACTGTATATATATATATATATATATATATATATATATATATATATATATATATATATGTTGTTTTAACCCTTAAAGCTCGGATGGGCCCGCCAAATAATCATTATGTTGGTGTTGCTTATAACTTCACGAATGGACCATAGAATGTTACAAACCATTATTTAGAGTCTGTGATTATCTTTCAGTCGAGTCCACACACAAGATAATCAGATGTATAGATCATTAGATAATCCACATGAAGCACAATGTTACATATGACCACCAGGAGATGGCGCCAAATACACGACACAGACTCAATGATGTCTCAAATGACACAGAATGAAACTCATTCTGTGAAATCTCATGACTAAAATCATGTCTGCATGCTATGCAAACCTTTAGTCATTGTTGTGTTTGCATGTGTAATTAGTTCTTATGTACAATTATTATCTTTTATTTGTTTGGAGATGTTTTTGGACACTATGATCAATTATATTTGTAATGTTATAACTTTTGATTGATTTAAGCAGGAGGGTAAAGAGTTTGTGTGAGGGGTGTGTGGGGTTGTCCACAATGCTGGTTGCTTTGCGGATGCAGCATTTGGTGTAAATGTCTTTGATGGAGGGAAGAGAGACCCCGATGATATTCTCAGCTGTCCTCACTATCCTCTGCAGGGATTTGTATGGTGGACAGGTAATCTAGCATACCGGGCATTTTCCCTGTGGGCCGACACACTTTGGGGCCGATCAGGGGCGGACTGGCCATCAGGAGAACCGAGCCGGCCGTGAAATGTGCCGAATGGGCCACAATAAGCTAAAATGAGCCTCCGTGTTATGCAGAACGGACCACAAAACGGCGCCGTGATATACAGAAAATGATAGTGAACTCCCCCCGCTCAACATTTGGGCCAGTTGCTGTGTAAAATCCTGCGACGATTTCTCTTCCCAGTCCTGCCTGAACTCCAGTATTTACGCTGTCAGTCATATCGGTTCTGATTTGATGTTGATGCTGTAGTAACCGAAGCACGAGCTGCAAAGGCACAGCCCTCTTCCAGAAAGTGGGCGTGGAGCAGCAGCTCATTTGCATTTAAAGAGACACACACGAAATCAGCGTGTTTTTGATTCCACCCAAAAAGAGGCTTTTATAACATGATATAATAAATGATCTATGAGCTGAAACTTCAGACACATTCTGAGGACACCTGCGACTTATATTACATATAAAAAGGGGCATAATAGATCTCCTTTAAAACTAGAAAGATTTCATTGTTGCAGAAGTACAAGGTTTTCACGGTTGTTCATTTAAACATCAGTGTTCATTCCGCTCCACCGACTGCAAATTGTGAATTTCTAAAGAGGAGCTGATTTAATATTTAAGGTCAGTTTAATCAGATCTGACCTGCCAAAGATGATCTTATGATAAAATATGTAAAGTCAATGATTTTGTGCTTTATATCTGCTGGACAAATTGGGCCTGTGGGTAATTATGCATGTTTAAAGGTATATTATTCATGCTGTTAGTTGTTATAACTCGGACACTCATATGATCATTTCACAGCTTTCATCCAAATCATCACTGTTGAAACATTTGCATTTACAAAAACAGTACTAAAAACATCAACAACATGTCATTACGTTACCATGGTTACACATTGGTATTCTTTAAATGACCTTGTAAGTGTGAATCTCTATGGAGGGCCAAATGACTCAAAAATAAATGATTAAAAAAAGCATTTTAATATTTAAATAAATCATAAAATACTGAATTAAATCGTTTATGAAACTAGAACATAATTCAATAAATCATAAAATGTCATTTTAGCATTATCTTTGGGTTGATTTATGTAGAGAGCCGTCATTCAATAATGGATAGTGGCGGCATAGTGGCTAAAGCACAGGGCTGGTAATCAGAAGGTTGCTGGTTCGATCCCCACAGTCACCACCATTGTGTCCTTGAGTAAGACACTTAACTCCAGGTTGCTCCGGGGGGATTGTCCCTGTAATAAGTGCTCTGTATAATACATTGGTACTCGGAAGGTTGCTGGTTAGATCCCCACAGCCACCAACATTGTGTCCGGGGGGATTGTCCCTGTAATAAGTGCACTGTATAATACATTGGTAATCAGAAGGTCACTGATTTGATCCCCACAGCCACCACCATTGTGTCCTTGAGTAAGACACTTAACTCCAGGTTGTTCCCCCGTTACCCTGTAACGCTCATGTGTAAATGAGATATCAGAAATGTATGCAAAATAATGCTAATATAAACAGCAGGGACATTTATTTATTTTTATTGATTTATTTATTAATTTAATAACTTTAAATATATTTATTCAGAAGTTGATGTGTTTAATAATTTCTTTAAATATTTAAATAATTAAATAATTATTTACATTTTGAGTTATTTTGCACTCTCAGGGGTATATTTACCCCCCTAAAAAAACTTTTTAGCATGAAAATGAAAGCATGTTTTTAAGACTATTAAGGTCTTTGCATTGGGAATTAAGAATGATAATTTTCCCTCCAAATTCTTATTATCACCTGTATGCAGTTTACAACTGTACAATCTTTTTACTTTATTCTAGTTTCAATTTTGTTTTATTTATTTTGTATTTTTTTGGCAGTACAACCAATAGTACATGTGTATATATATATATATATATATATATATATATATATATATATATATATATATATATATATATATATATATATATATATATAAATTAAATAAATAATAATAATAATAATAATAAATATATATATAATTTAAAGGATTTATTCATCGTAGTATTATTATTTAAGAAATAAATATAATAATAAAAAAATTTATATATATTTTTTTTTTATTACATTTTTGGGGCAGTACAACAAATAGTACCATGATGAATAAACATTTTATAAAATATATAATTTTTTTATTATTTTATTTAGTTTTTAAATAATAGTATCACGATGAATAAATCCTTTAAATTATATATATATATAATTAAATAAATAATAATAATATATCTATTTATTATTATTATTATTATTTATTTAATTTATATATAATTTAAAGGATTTATTCATCATGATACTATTATTTAAAAAATATATATATAGATATCATTTTTTATTCTTTTTTTATAACATTTTTAGGGCAGTACAACAAATATTACCATGATAAACAAATACTTTATATAAAATATTTATTTTAGTTTTTTCATATTACAGTGATGAAAATTGTGGGTAAAATAATGCAAACAAATATTAATGGTGCAAAAAAATAGTTTAGATTTCATTGAACCAAATTATAATTTAGTTTTTCTTTCGGTTGATTTGGGGGTGACATTTGACCTGCACGTGTTCTTGACCGGTTTGGTGAGATTTGGCCATTATTATTATGCTGTGTATCAAAGTGCCATTATATTACCAGCTGACACCATCATTGTGCCATTTTTACCACCATAGAACATTTCTGTAAGTGTTTTTAACTTTAATTAAAAATACATTCGCTAACATGTGCATCACTTCCGTTAGCATGATCACTTCAGTTGCAATAAATGTCTTCAAACGGATCCAAGCCCGACAGTATCCGACAGACCATCGGGTTTAGGGCAATTCTTTCATGTATAGGGCAAGTTAGGGGCTGTTCACACATGTTTGTGTGTGCGTCTGATCTAAACACATGCTAGTCGGATGTATTTGACCGTTGCGCCACAACTCACTTTTGTTTTCAGCATCTCGAGAAGGTCTGGCGCATCACAAGTTGTAGTTTGACACGTATGCATTGCAATAAACGTTCTTCATTCCCAAGTTCCCACTTCCGACAAATAATCACATAACCATTCCTGAAACCTCATGGGTGACCGAATATTACAAACGGCATCGTGCACATCCCCGTTAGTCATGAACTCAGAGATTAGCGGTTCTGAACTCCAGCAGTTTGTTCCACTTGACGTTGGGGTCAATGAGAGCACTTTATATTCACTGACACTATTATTGGAAGGAAACAGGAAGAGGAAATAGGCTTTTAGACAGTGATGTCATAGCAGATACACAGCTGACCCTTTTACACCAACGTAGTTTCCTGTCGGCTCTCAAAACAGCAGCTTTAATTGTTAACATTGTTTGTGTATTTTGTGTGTATTTCTGTTTGCCTCTGAATAACATCATTGTGTTTTTCATTCAGCATTTGACGCTGAGAACCGCTGAGAACTGGCCTAGTTTTCGGGATGCGCTAGTGTTCTGACCCGAGTCTTGTCTTAGATAGCCATAGCATCAACATCATTACTGTCATTACGCAATAAAAGCCCATCCATCACGTTTACTCAGATGTTTCTCTTTAATAGCTCAGGAGACTTAATGGACTTTGTCTGTGATAGTTCTCCTTTAAACTCCAGAGGAGGAATACAAATTGACGCACATGAGATGTATTAAGAGTTTAGAGCTGTAAAATGAACATGGATTGTGTAGATCATTTGGCTTTGGAAGAATTTAATGGGAAATTTTTAAGTTTATATTGAGATATCTGAACTCTTGACAAGATCTCCTGTGAAACACTTCTCAGAAAAATATACCAGTGCTATTTTTAAACATAAAGGAACTGTAAGATTTTCATTATCTCCAGTTCCGTTAACGGTCCCCACACACGGCTCTCATCAGCAGACTATTTTTAGTGATTCAAAAACATGCTGCATGAACATTGTAGTCTGATTCCTGAACAAATGAATCAAATGAGCCGGTTCTTTTTAATGAATCAAAACATGCTGCATGAACATTGTAGTCTGATTCCCGAACAAATGAATCAAATGTGCCGGTTCTTTTTAATGAATCAAAATGTACAGCACGACCAGTGTAGTCTGATTCCCGAACAAATGACTCAAATGAGCCGGTTCTTTTTAATGAATCAAAACATACAGCACGACCAGTGTAGTCTGATTCCCGAACAAATGACTCAAATGAGCCGGTTCTTTTTAATGAATCAAAACATACAGCACGACCAGTGTAGTCTGATTCCCGAACAAATGACTCAAATGAGCCGGTTCTTTTTAATGAATCAAAACATACAGCACGACCAGTGTAGTTTGATTCCCGAACAAATGACTCAAATAAGCCGGTTCTTTTTAATGAATCAAAACATACAGCACGAACTGTGTTGTACTATTCCCGAACAAATGAATCAAATGAGCCGGTTCTTTTTAATGAATCAAAACATACAGCACGACCAGTGTAGTCTGATTCCCGAACAAATGACTCAAATGAGCCGGTTCTTTTGAATGAATCAAAACATACAGCACGACCAGTGTAGTCTGATTCCTGAACAAATGAATCAAATGAGCCGGTTCTTTTTAATGAATCAAAACATACAGCAAGACCAGTGTAGTCTGATTCCCGAACAAATGACTCAAATGAGCCGGTTCTTTTTAATGAATCAAAACATACAGCAAGACCAGAGTAGTCTGATTCCCGAACAAATGAATCAAATGAGCCGGTTCTTTTTAATGAATCAAAACATACAGCAAGACCAGAGTAGTCTGATTCCCGAACAAATGAATCAAATGAGCCGGTTCTTTTTAATGAATCAAAACATGCTGCATGAACATTGTAGTCTGATTCCCGAACAAATGAATCAAATGTGCCGGTTCTTTTTAATGAATCAAAACATACAGCACAACCAGTGTAGTCTGATTCCCGAACAAATGACTCAAATGAGCCAGTTCTTTTTAATGAATCAAAACATACAGCACGACCAGTGTAGTCTGATTCCTGAACAAATGACTCAAATGAGCCGGTTCTTTTTAATGAATCAAAACATACAGCACGACCAGTATAGTCTGATTCCCGAACAAATGACTCAAATGAGCCGGTTCTTTTTAATGAATCAAAACATACAGCACGACCAGTGTAGTCTGATTCCCGAACAAATGACTCAAATGAGCCGGTTCTTTTTAATGAATCAAAACATACAGCACGACCAGTGTAGTCTGATTCCTGAACAAATGAATCAAATGAGCCGGTTCTTTTTAATGAATCAAAACATACAGCACGACCAGTGTAGTCTGATTCCCGAAAAAATGACTCAAATGAGCCGGTTCTTTTTAATGAATCACAACATACAGCATGACCAGTGTAGTCCGATTCCCGAGCAAATTAATCAAATGAGCCGGTTCTTCTTAATGAATCAAAATATACAGCATGACCAGTGTAGTCCGATTCCCGAACAAATTACTCAAATGAGCCGGTTCTTTTTAATGAATCAAAACATACAGCACGACCAGTGTAGTCCGATTCCCGAACAAATGACTCAAATGAGCCGGTTCTTTTTAATGAATCAAAACATACAGCACGACCAGTGTAGTCCGATTCCCGAACAAATGACTCAAATGAGCCGGTTCTATTTAATGAATCAAAACATACAGCATGACCAGTGTAGTCTGATTCCTGAACAAATGAATCAAATGAGCCGGTTCTTTTTAATGAATCAAAACATACAGCACGACCAGTGTAGTCTGATTCCCGAACAAATGAATCAAATGAGCCGGTTCTTTTTAATGAATGACTCAAATGAGACGGTTCTTTCTAGCGATATATGTATAGTTAAAGATTAGCATGTGTTGTGTGAATAAAGTAAATATATTTCCACATGCTTTTGGTTGTTTAGATTTTTAATGTAATATACAGTTAGAACCAATTCCTTCTGAGACGCATGAGAGACTTAAATGTGTTTTATTACTTTAATTCATGTGTCTGGTTTAATAGTGTATGATTCATCAGTGCATGTTAATCTAAAGAAGAATAGAAATATATATGTTTGACACCTTAATTGTGATGTGTGTTACAAAAGTAACGGTTGTGTTTGTGTAATTGTTGTTGCAATATGTTTATTGTCGCTCAGACACTAGTAGAATAAAGCAAACGAGCGTGCTGTTCTTCCCATTGTGTTTGTCATGTCGTGCAGTGCAGTATTTGACAGGATGTCACAGTCTCTCTGGAGTCTCAATGAAATTGCCAAATGAACTCTGAATATCTTCCCAACAGACAGTAGACTGTTTAAACATGTAGTACTTTCTCAACATGACATGCTGCTTTAGTGAAATCACCCCCTCAGTAGTGTCATTAAAGCACTGCTGGATGCTCACTAATAAGTGTGCTACTCTCTGTCAAACACACTGTGTTATTTTGGTTAATCCACTCGTACTCTCATTGAGCTCTGTGTATAAGGCCATATCCGCATTAGGACATAAATCTACACATTAGTGTCATAGAGACGAATGGAGATGCCCGTAGAGTCGGCGAGGTTGTGGGTTAAGGACGACAATTACTGGCTAGTAAAATGTTAGCTGTGATTGGTAAAGGTTGTCAGGAGTTTAACTCAAGGCATGGCGCTTAAAGTCATTATTTCACACAGGTGAAAGTAGAGTCATGCAATCTCTTTTTGTTGATGAAGTTAGTGAGAGTGAAATTATTTCTATTGTCTCTAAATTAAAAAGTAAACATTCATGCGATAGTGATGGCTTAGATATGTTGTTAAAGAAACTATAAGTTGCATTAGTAGACCATTAAAATATATAATCAATTTGTCTTTTAATACAGGTTTCTTTCCAGATAAAATGAAGGTGGCTAAAATGATTCCCCTTTTTAAATCTGGTGATAGGCATAGTCTCACAAGTTATAGGCCGATATCTTTGCTTTCGCAATTTTAAAAAATTCTGGAGAAGCTTTTTGTTAAAAAATTGGATTATTTTCTTGAAAAACATTCTTTGATTCATGATAATCAGTTTGGGTTTCGAAGCACCCGCTCAACAGCTGTGACTTTGATAAAAATCACAGAAGACATTACCACAGAATTGGAGAATAAAAATCACACAGTTGGTGTTTTTATTGACCTTAAAAAGGCCTTCGACACTCTTGATCACGGTATATTGATATCTAAATTACAGACATATGGAATTAGAGGTGTAGTATTAAACTGGATTATTAGTTACTTAGAAAATAGACAACAATATGTCGAGTATATAGGCCATGAATCTAAGTGTGGAGTCCCTCAAGGCTCTGTGCTGGGGCCAAAATGATTTACTTTATATATTAATGATCTCTGTGATGAATCAAAGATTTTACGTTTTGTTCTTTTTGCAGACGATACTAATTTTTTTGTATCGGGAAAGAACATCAAAATATTAATGAAAACTATTGAACAAGAATTGGTTCTACTTCAGAAATGGTTTAATAAAAATAAACTGTCGTTAAATTTAAGTAAAACAAAATTTATGTTGTTTACAAATCAAAAATGCCCTGTAAATGTTCGTTTGACTTTAAATGGAATAATTATTGAGAGAGTGTCAGAATTGAGGTTTTTAGGAGTACTCATTGATGAAAAATTTAAATGGAAGTCACATATATCTTATGTAAGAAATACAATTTGTAAAAACATTGCCGTTTTGAGTAAAGTAAAGTTTATGTTAAATTATAAGGCAATGAGAATCCTATATTGTTCCTTTATTTTGCCATATTTGATGTATTGTTTGGAGATATTCTTATTTCACTAATTTAATGCCCTTATTTATTTTGCAAAAAGGAGCCATAAGAATAATTAATGGAGTTACTCCAAGAGAACATACTACAGGACTGTTTCTGGAGTCAGGACTACTCAAACTGAAGGATTTGGTTGCTTTACAAACTTTATTAGTTGTTCATAAAGCAAAATACTGCTTGTTACCGCATGGACTGCAATTCTTTTTACTGTAAATAGTGGGACAAGCAGAAGAAATAAAGACTTTAAACACCCTTTTGCTAGAAATACCCTCAAACAAATGTGTGTTTCAGTTTCTGGTGTGAAAAGATGGAATTTTCTAGAAAATGATCTAAAATGTTGTTCAAACATTCTACAATTTAAATACAAGTATAAACAGAAGATACTTAATTTATATAAAGATGATTGTGAAAATTGATCAAATTACAACAACAATGGTCTCGTTGTCATCATTCCATCATTGTTGTTTTTGTTTGTTTGTTTAGTGTTGTGTAAGCAGAATTAATAATAAAAAATAAATAAAACAAAAAAAAAAGGAAAATTGTTCAAATTGAAAGTAGATTATCTGGTCTGGGCTATTTTGATATTTTTTGTTGTTGTTATCTTTTGTCATGTCGGTGAGGTCATCTAATTTGTAAATTTTTTTATTGTAAGAATGGGGTAGGAGTTTATGCGATTTATTTTTTCTTCTTTCTACTCTTGTTCTTTTTATCATGGAATGTACTTTTGTTGTGTTTGTTGGATTTGTTAAATTGCTGTTGTGGCATTTCGTGTTGCATTACCATGAAAAGAGAATACATAAATAAATGAAATGAAATAAATGACAATGAAATTATAGGTGCTAGAAAAGCATCTGGATGTCAAACAGACTTTAGGCCGAGAGATGTTACTGCAGTAATTAACACACCCTTTGAGTGTTGCCAGCCGGGAGACGTACAGCAAGAACTCCACCATTCCTAATGAGCAGCTGAGAAGAGATGTTTTATAATACAAAGATGATTCAACGTCAACGGTCAAATGAGAATTCACTTCATTTATATCCATGTTCCTGGTCTTTCTGTTATTCCAAACAAAAAGCACCAAATTCGAATAATTTGGAAAGGCCTTTCCTTTGTTGTTCATGCCCAAAAGTTCTTGAGTTGGGGGGGGGTCACCAAACTAGATCACACAGATTTAAAGCCCAGGACACCCCTGGGTGGTCAAGGGCACCCCTGGGCAGTCAAGGGCACCCCTGGGTAGTCAAGCGCCTCCCTGGGCAGTCAATGGCACCCCTGGGCAGTCAAGGGCCCCCCTGGGTAGTCAAGGGCCTCCCTGGGCAGTCAAGGGCACCCCTGGGTAGTCAAGGGCCTCCCTGGGCAGTCAAGGGCACCCCTGGGCAGTCAAGGGCACCCCTGGGTAGTCAAGGGCCTCCTTGGGCAGTCAAGGGCACCCCTGGGTAGTCAAGGGCCTCCCTGGGCAGTCAAGGGCACCCCTGGGTAGTCAAGGGCCTCCCTGGGCAGTCAAGGGCACCCCTGGGTAGTCAAGGGCCTCCCTGGGCAGTCAAGGGCACCCCTGGGTAGTCAAGGGCACCCCTGGGCAGTCAAGGGACTCCCTGGGTAGTCAAGGGCCTCCCTGGGTAGTCAAGGGCCTCCCTGGGCAGTCAAGGGCACCCCTGGGCAGTCAAGGGCCTCCCTGGGCAGTCAAGGGCACCCCTGGGTAGTCAAGGGCCTCCCTGGGCAGTCAAGGGCACCCCTGGGCAGTCAAGGGTACCCCTGGGTAGTCAAGGGCCTCCCTGGGCAGTCAAGGGCACCCCTGGGTAGTCAAGGGCCTCCCTGGGCAGTCAAGGGCACCCCTGGGCAGTCAAGGGACTCCCTGGGTAGTCAAGGACCTCCCTGGGTAGTCAAAGGCACCCCTGGGGCCTTCCTGGGTAGTCAAGGGCACCCCTGGGCAGTCAAGGGCCTCCCTGGGTAGTCAAGGGCACCCCTGGGCAGTCAAGGGACTCCCTGGGTAGTCAAGGGCACCCCTGGGTAGTCAAGAGCACACCTGGGTAGTCAAGAGCACCCCTGGGCAGTCAAGGGCCTCCCTGGGTAATCAAGGGCCTCCCTGGATAATCAAGGGCACCCCTGGGCAGTCAAGGGCACCCCTGGGCAGTCAAGGGCCTCCCTGGGTAATCAAGGGCCTCCCTGGGTAATCAAGGGCCTCCCTGGGCAGTCAAGGGCACCCCTGGGCAGTCAAGGGTACCCCTGGGTAGTCAAGGGCCTCCCTGGGCAGTCAAGGGCACCCCTGGGTAGTCAAGGGCCTCCCTGGGCAGTCAAGGGCACCCCTGGGCAGTCAAGGGATTCCCTGGGTAGTCAAGGACCTCCCTGGGTAGTCAAAGGCACCCCTGGGGCCTCCCTGGGTAGTCAAGGGCACCCCATGAGGCAGTCATTATAGGGCGCTTCTCTGTGGTAGTCAGAAAGGGCAACCCTTGGGTAGTTATCAGAGGCATGCCCTGGGCAGTTTCAGCCCCATACGCTGCAGGGTGTGATGCACTGTGTGTTGTGACACATTCCTCCCATAACCATCATTTAAAGGTGTCGGACAGCTGTCTGTAAATCTCTCTCTCGCACTGCAGCTTCCAGTCAGCTAAGCCTGATTGGTTGCTGGGTGTGCGGAATCACGACCTGGCCCGCCCTCCGCCCTGCCACATTCCTCCCTTGTTCTCTCAGGCCGGGGAGCCCCCGGCATGACGTACATCCCCCCCCTTTTTCCCTGGGGAGGCACGTGTCTTCCACACCATCTGCCGGCAGGTCATCCCCGTCTACCTGGATGAGGGAGGGGACAAGGGAGGGAAAAATATATATATATGTGGCACCTACATGCCGTAACGGCGATCATGTCAAATTAACAAAAACATTTTAAAAAAGAGTGGGAAAGGCCAACATGGAGTGGCAGTGGAAGAGAGAGAGGAGAGACAAAAAACAAACAGTTACTCGTTGGTTCTCCGATACGCCGTAGCTTGCTCCTCGGCCACAACGTACGACAGTCGCACCTCTCCGGATGGATCGGAGGCGGTCTTTCGGCCCCTGGCGGATGGAATGCGCTGCCGCGTTCTCGGGAAACAGAAGGTGCCTCCCCCACCCCTGACAGCAGTTCTCCCGCTCCAGGCGGTCATCCAGGAGCCCCTCCCCACTCGCAGTCAGCGGTCTCATACCCCGCCTCGTTTCAGCAGCTGGTAGGGGTCTCCTCCGCCCCTGGCAGCAGCCCTGAGCACTCCAGGAGGTCAGTTTGGAGCCTCTTCTCCTTTTATGGTTGGCGGCCATTTGTTCACTCTCAGGCGGCCGGGCTCCTCCATCCTCTAGCAGACGGCTGCTCCATTGGGGTGGATGATAGTGGCGAGGACTCCACAACGGTGCATCCACACACAAGGTGTCGGACAGCTGCCCGTAAATCTCTCTCTCATGCACTGCAGGTTCCAGTCGGCCTTTACCCCTCTCTGAGGCTTGATTAGCATAATTAGGGCCCGGGTGCGGAATCTCGACCCGGCCCCGCCCTCCGCCCTGTCACAAGTGTATGTCAGAATTTTAAATCTCTGTGATGTGTTTTGTGGTGTGTATGAATATAATGTAATGGTGATTGAGAGATATGCCTCAAAAGACTGTTGTATCATACGTAATACATGGATTTCAATGGGGGGTTTTCAATAATATAATATACAAAATTTGAACCAAGCACAAGTTGCTTATATTCATCAAATACTCATTAAAATATCAGTCACAATATAATCGTTACCGTCACTTTTACTTTATTAAAATGAGCTAAGATGTCACATTCAAAAGCAAGTTCATATAATATAAAAGTGGACATTTTTGGAACATTTTTAAAAATATTTTTCCATCAAGACATGCCCGGAAACGTCCACCAGGTGGCAGCAGAGAACAGGCTTTTCTGCTAAATTGTGATTATGTTAATGATGCACAGGCATCAGAGAATGATGTAAAGTAAGTGCTTTTATAAATTCCTATTTTTCTGCCTTTAAACCCTGCAAAAATTTGTGTCTCGCTTATTTAAAAACATTTTTAAAGAGGGACGAGTCTAAATAATTTGATGTGGTAATCAACATTATGCCATAAATGCTGTCGATTGAGCTGAACATGTATTGAATCCAGAATATTCCTTTGCAGTTGTGTGCATCATCGGGTTCATAATCAACAGATATGATGTTACAGATGATTAATTGCACGTTTGTCACATTATTAAGTCCATGAATTATTACATATGAATGTTTGAAAGATCTGTGATAAATATGTTTAGACTCTCTTGAATGAAATGGATTTAAAGGCTTACACTTAAATGCTTTTTGTGGACAAATATCCATATTCTTACAAACCTAAAATGTTTCTTTTAAGAGGTATAGTTTGGATAGTTGTTGCAAACCTTTGACTGGTAGTGTATGTGTCGATAGTGCCGTTTGTTGTCTTGTGATGAATCAAAATATGTTCAGTTTTGTCTTAAATGCTACTTTGTTTGTTGCTAAAGGCTTCACAAATAACATCAAAAAGGATCAAATCTATAAAAGGTCACGAGTTGATCTGGTGACATTTGCACCGTGTTGTGATGGTCAGTGTGTTTGACTCATCGTGTACGGATGGCAGCCGCATCTCCTCAGAGGTTTGGAAGTCGACGTCCTCCTTCAGATCCCCGTCACTCCCACCAGACGCAGGAAACGCACGGACACAATTTCAGGAAGTTTGCTTTGGCCTTAGAGGAAAGCCAGCAGTCGCGTTATGATGTCAGGTCATGTATTTTTGGAGGGTGAGAGCGGCCTGTGATCAGAAATGAAGTTATAGATTATTCTACACAGTACATCAATATTATAGATTATAGAGCTCGATGGATTATACCAAAAATATCTTATAAAACAAATGTAGTTTTGAGTTTTTGTCTTTGTCACCTTCCTCTTGATCATTGGGTGCATGTCTCTATTTCTATATAAACTCATTTCAATTGGTGCCTTTTTTTTAAAAATCAAAAAATGTGTGTTCCAGTGAGACTCTTACAATGCAAGTCAATGGGGGGCCAATATGCAAACATTCAAACACGCACTGTTTCAAAACTATAGACACAAGACATAAACAATATGTGTGTTAACATGATTTTACTGTCATTAAATCACTAACCGCATATGTGTAACATTATAGACAATTTTACCACTTTGTTGCCATGACGATGTAATACTGTAAACCTTGTAATTCCACAAAAACATCAATTTAAACAACTTTACAGCTCAAATAATGCACGAGTTTAATGAGGAGCATTAATGTGCTTTTATTAATTATAAGCTTCACATTTCTGCCTTTAAACCCTCCAAATATTGACCCCATTCACTTTGTGATTAACGACCATAATGTGACTATTTTGTACATTTGTGTCAAGAGTTTACATCAAATATCATATATATTAATATATAGATAAACAGTAGCAAATGGGATGTTTAACTGCAATTAAATTACAGAGAAAATACACTGAATAAACATATAAAAACCACCTGCCTAATATCGTGTAGGTCCCCCTCGGGCCCCACGTCGAGGTATGGACTCCACAAGACCTCTGGAGGTGTCCTGCGGTATCTGGACGTTAGAAGCAGAGTCCTGTAAGTTGCGAGGTGGGGCCTCCATGGATCGAACTTGTTGGTCCAGCACGTCCCACGGATGCTCGTGTGCCCATTTTAGGTGCTTCCGACAGTGGTGTGACCCCGGACAGGGGTCATAATGGGCACTCTGAACAGACACCCCATAACGCAGCAGGGTGCGATGCACTTTTATAATCATCATTTACGTTTTCTGTGGTTTGGCCACAGTAGACCTTCTGTCGGTTCGGACCATAGACTGTAAAAAAAGATGGCCGACGCCCCTTCGCTCTTTTCCATTGGTGAGAACTGAAGCCGCCAGTGTCCCGATATGGCGCTGACATCTTGGGACTTGAGCCTGCGCAGTTGCGATTTCGGGACCAGACCTGCGCAGTAGTGAGCAGGAAGTAAAGCCGCGAAATCAAGTCCCCGCCCTCACTCTCGCCGAATCAATCGCAAGCACACGCCCCTTTTGACTTTTGACTTATGACGGTGTGAAATAATTAATTATAGAAATTTAGATATTAAATTTAAAGCTCCCATCTCCTCAGTCCTCCGAAGATCCCGAAAAAAAGTCAGTTGGTGCTTCAGTGACTACTTCGCTCAGAGAACCTGTCAATCACAGCTGTCAATCATGATGTCACAGCACCGTTTTTATAGCATCAAATAACTAAAAACAAACTTATTTTGAAAACAAACACTTGAAATGACATCAACGTGATAGAAACGACAGTAAATGACAGAAACTATCTTTGGAAAAAAGATATGTGAAGTGTAATTTAATTGTTTAGTTGGTCTCACGTCCCGTTGAATAACATGGGGAGGCGGGGTTTATGACCTATACTAGGACCAGTCACCGGGGGGCGATCGAGACGTTTTGGCTTCACTTTTGAGGGCTTGTGCAGCACGCTTGGTTCGGACCAGACGCGATAGCCCAACTTGGTCGCCGGTTTGTGGTTTGTCCCTCCTCGGACCAGTGTCGGTAGGTACTCACCACTGATGACCGGGACTACCCCACAAGCCTTGCCATTTCAGAGATGCTCTGACCCAGTTGCTCAGGTCTTTACTACTGCCCATTTCTCCAATGGTAAATGGTCTGCACTTATATAGCACTTTACACTGTGTCCCATTCACACACACACTCACACTCACACTCATACACCAATGGTGGCAGAGCTGCTATGTAAGGCACCAGCCTGCCATTGGGAGCAACTTGGGGTTCAGTGTCTTGACCAAGGACACTTCGGCATGTGGAGTCATGTGGGCCGGGAATTGAACCGCCAACCCTGCGATTAGTGTCCGACCTGCTCTACCAACTGAGCCACAGCCGCCCCTCAATACACTGACTATAAGAACTGATTGTTCACTTACCATCTAATCTACCCAGACCTTGACATGTGGCCTTGACACAGGCTTCACCTGTGAGTGGTCATAATGTTTTGGCTATATATAGATAGTTGGACTACTGTCTCCAATATGCTTTCTTTTTTCTCACTGATATCTCTTTTCTACCCACTCTTTCTCTCTCTGTCTTCAGGGATCTCAGAAGTAATCTCATTAGCAGAATTGCCTCTGGCGCGTTTCATGGTCTGTCTGCTCTGAAGAGATTGTAAGTATGATCAGAAACTCTGAAATCTGCATGAAAACACAATTACTTTCTACACGCTGGAATTTCTCTGGAAGCTTTCTAGAATTTCTCAACCTACAACAAACAATTGCCGATGTTGCCATGGGATATCGTAAACCGATGCTCCTCAAGGCTTGTGTGTAATCCATTGGTTGTTTGACTTCCTGAAGTATGTCAACACTGTGACATGATCTGTGTGTTTGAGAGGCAACTTCTGACTCAGCCAATGGTGTGAGTTTGGGGGCGGGACTATCTGTTTGACTGACCAGTGGCAGATAGTGGTGGTATGCTGGCCCCAGCATTCAAAACACCACAAATGCAATAAATGCAATACTGTAGCAGATGTTGAAGTAATTTCAGTGGTAGTAAAGAGTCATTTAGGCAGATGTAACTGAACGTGAACGCTCTAAAGCTTCACATACGTGCTCAGACTCACACAGATGGCACTGTTAATGTGCTGCTGATTGTGGGATTTAAGTGGCCGATTGGCCAGAACGGCTGGGCTGCGCTAATTTAAGAGCTCGTAACACTTGATTACAGAACAGAACCGAATTGCACCCACTGCACAGCAGGAACACAGGTGTCTCATTACAGCGGGCACAGACACAGTTCCACAACACACAAACACACATGCATGCATGCGCAGGGCCACTCTAACATGCACAAGTAGTGTATACACACTCAACACATGCAGACAGCTGCCAAATGCAATATGTAGATCAAACGGAGCATGTTGGTTTGTTCGCATCAGTTATAGTGGCAATTTTTTTTACTACTACTCCATGAAAGATGTTAATGAAATCAAGTGTCGTGAGATATCTCACCGGTCTCTGTGACAGCTCTAGACTCTGTAAACAGCAAACAAAAATGTGTCCGAGGTCTATGGCGATATCCACCTGTCAATCATTATGTGCGTTCTCATGGCGTCGTAGTTGCAGCAAATTATTGAGGCTTAATGCCACTTTTATGCCATGTTTCTCATACAGTTGCCAGTTGAGGGCGCTATTTTGCTTTTTTATTTTATGTTTGATAACTGTTTCTGGTTGGGTTGGTGTCAATAAAGCTCATTTGGTATCTTTGGAGTGCCGGGTTTTGGGAAAAGGGGCGTGGTTAATTCAACGGCTCAGCTTGTTGACATTCTAGAATGGCTAGAATTACTTCCAGCACCTTTAATTCACCGGTTCTGGGTTTTAACTCAAGCAGGGCTGATTGAATTGTTACTATGATTACAAATTCAGCTCACATACAGTAGCACTTCACCCTTATTTAAATCAAAGCTCCTGTTAAGTCTCTTTCGATTAAATGTGTCTGCTAAATAGTAACAAATTCCAGAGGAAAATGTTATCGCTCAGAAGTCAATTTCCTTGACCACTAGACTTGGAGTTCTCAGTTATGCTTCACTTTAGTATCAATTGCTAATCAGTTATCTGAACAATGGTATCAACTACCCATAAAACCCTAGCAATGCCCTAGCAACCACCCAGAACAACCTAGCAACCAGATAGCAATGCTTTAGTAACCACCAAAAACACTCTATTAAACCATAGCAATGCCCACTCATAAAACCATAGCAATGCCCTAGCAACCACCCAGAACACCCTAGCAACCAGATAGCAATGCTTTAGTAACCACCAAAAACACTCTAGTAACCACTCATAAAACCCTAGCAATGCCCAAGCAACCACCCAGAACACACTAGCAACCAGATAGCAATGCTTTAGTAACCACCAAAAACACTCTAGTAACCACTCATAAAACCCTAGCAATGCCCTAGCAACCACCCATAACACACTAGCAACCAGATAGTAAAGCTTTAGTAACCACCAAAAACACTCTAGTAACCACTCATAAAACCCTGGCAATGCCCTAGCAACCACCCAGAACAACCTAGCAACCAGATAGCAATGCTTTAGTAACCACCAAAAACACTCTATTAAACCATAGCAATGCCCACTCATAAAACCATAGCAATGCCTTAGCAACCACCCATAACACCCTAGCAACCAGATAGCAATGCTTTAGTAACCACCAAAAACACTCTAGTAACCACTCATAAAACCCTAGCAATGCCCAAGCAACCACCCAGAACATACTAGCAACCAGATAGCAATGCTTTAGTAACCACCAAAAACACTCTAGTAACCACTCATAAAACCCTAGCAATGCCCTAGCAACCACCCATAACACACTAGCAACCAGATAGTAAAGCTTTAGTAACCACCAAAAACACTCTAGTAACCACTCATAAAACCCTGGCAATGCCCTAGCAACCACCCAGAACAACCTAGCAACCAGATAGCAATGCTTTAGTAACCACCAAAAACACTCTATTAAACCATAGCAATGCCCACTCATAAAACCATAGCAATGCCCTAGCAACCACCCAGAACACCCTAGCAACCAGATAGCAATGCTTTAGTAACCACCAAAAACACTCTAGTAACCACTCATAAAACCCTAGCAATGCCCAAGCAACCACCCAGAACACACTAGCAACCAGATAGCAATGCTTTAGTATCCACCAAAAACACTCTAATAACCACTCATAAAACCCTAGCAATGCCCTAACAACCACCCATAACACACTAGCAACCAGATAGTAAAGCTTTGGTAACCACCAAAAACACTCTAGTAACCACTCATAAAACCCTGGCAATGCCCTAGCAACCACCCAGAACAACCTAGCAACCAGATAGCAATGCTTTAGTAACCACCAAAAACACTCTATTAAACCATAGCAATGCCCACTCATAAAACCATAGCAATGCCTTAGCAACCACCCATAACACACTAGCAACCAGATAGTAAAGCTTTAATAACCACCAAAAACACTCTAGTAACCACTCATAAAACCCTGGCAATGCCCTAGCAACCACCCAGAACACCCTAGTAACCAGATAGCAATGCTTTAGTAACCACCAAAAACACTCTAGTAACCACTCATAAAACACTGGCAATGCCCTAGCAACCACCCAGAACACCCTAGCAACTGCATAACAACACCCTGGCAACCACCCATAACAGTATAACATTGTAGCAGAGCATTATGCTTGGCCAGACAACCCTAAATAAAGAGTGTAGTTTGAGATTATATATGTGTGATAGCATTGTTAAGTGTTTTTTACTGGGGTCATGTGTTGTTCTGTAATATCACTGGTCCAGATGTCGGGTCAGGAAAGGTCACAGCTAATGTTGAAGAAATCCAGGGCAAAAATCAAGCTGATTTTACTTCCTGAAACACAACAACAGAATTGGGAGTGTTCATGAGAGCGACACACACATACAGAAGTCATACACATACTCACGATACACAATACAATTAGTCATTTATGATGTGTTTGATGTTTGTTGTGAGCTAGTTGATCTCCATTGAAAGAGAGTGTGTGCGTGTGCGTGTGCGTGTGTGTGTGCGTGTGCGATCCTCAGGGATCTATCCAACAACCGGATTGGCTGTTTCTCTCCTGATATGTTTCTCGACCTCGGCCACCTCTCCAAACTGTGAGTTATGTGAAAACTCTCTCTCTCTCTCTCTCTCTCTCTCTGTCTCTCTCTCGGCTCTGTTCTGAGCACGGGGAGCTGTTTATCACCGATAATTTATGTGCTTAATGTGCTTTTGTGCAATATATGAGTTCACATTAATTATTCTGATAAGTTTGTTTGTGTGTCTTTCAGGAATTTGTCAGGGAATATTTTCTCCACACTGCCGGAGGGGCTGTTCACACACTTACCTTCCCTGAGAGTTCTGTAAGATTGACTCGTATGTGCATAGAAGTCTGTTTAAAGGTGAAGTGTGTCATTTCTGCTCAATTTCAACATGTATGTTTTAGCATTCCCATACATACGTTCAATTTTATTATTATTTTTTAATGATAATAACATTCAGAGTAAGTCTTTTCAGGAATAGAAAATATGATTAACTTGTTTTCTTAAGTTAGAAAATAAGACAAAATTACATTTGGTGACTCTTGTGTCACAGAAATTACACACTTCACCTTTAAATATAAAGTGTAAAAAAATAAATCAGAATCACACAGGCTTGCTCATGTGTTTTTGTTTGTTTGTTGTTGTTGTTTTTGTTCAGGCACTTTGACTCCGAGTATCTGTTCTGTGATTGTCAGCTGCAGTGGTTGTCGTTGTGGGTCAGAACTCACTCATTGCGTTTGAGGAATGAAACTGTTTGTGTGTATCCGACCCGTCTGCGCGGACTGGAGTTCAGCAGTCTTCATGAACATCAGCTCACCTGTGGTAAAACTTGTTTAATGTCTCCTACCTGAAGTAATGCTAATACTGTTAGTTTCTGTATGTAACGCTTCATTAAAGCCCACATTTATAATGCATTACTAATGTCTCATAATAAACCTTGTAATATGTTATAACTTCTCATAAATAATTGTAATCGCATAATGCATTATACCTTAGAGTTTAAATAGTTAATTGTTATAAAGCATTATACTCTAAGGTATAAGTATGAATAGGTAAGTGTTATAACGCATTATACTCTAAGGTATCAGTATGAATAGGTAAGTGTTATAATGCATTATACTCTAAGGTATAAGTATGAATAGGTAAGTGTTATAATGCATTACATTCTAAGGTATAAGTATGAATAGGTAAGTGTTATAATGCATTACACTCTAAGGTATAAGTATGAATAGGTAAGTGTTATAAAGCATTATACTCTAAGGTATCAGTATGAATAGGTAAGTGTTATAACGCATTACACTCTAAGGTATAAGTATGAATAGGTAAGTGTTATAATGCATTATACTCTAAGGTATCAGTATGAATAGGTAAGTGTTATAATGCATTATACTCTAAGGTATAAGTATGAATAGGTAAGTGTTATAATGCATTACACTCTAAGGTATAAGTATGAATAGGTAAGTGTTATAATGCATTACACTCTAAGGTATAAGTATGAATAGGTAAGTGTTATAAAGCATTATACTCTAAGGTATCAGTATGAATAGGTAAGTGTTATAACGCATTACACTCTAAGGTATAAGTATGAATAGGTAAGTGTTATAATGCATTATACTCTAGGGTATAAGTATGAATAGGTAAGTGTTATAATGCATTACACTCTAAGGTATAAGTATGAATAGGTAAGTGTTATAATGCATTACACTCTAAGGTATAAGTATGAATAGGTAAGTGTTATAATGCATTACACTCTTAAGGTATAAGTATGAATAGGTAAGTGTTATAATGCATTATACTCTTAAGGTATAAGT
Organism: Xyrauchen texanus; assembly: GCF_025860055.1. Taxonomy (NCBI): domain Eukaryota; kingdom Metazoa; phylum Chordata; class Actinopteri; order Cypriniformes; family Catostomidae; genus Xyrauchen; species Xyrauchen texanus. The sequence continues at coordinate 1,495,933 of NC_068295.1, forward strand.
ATGAATAGGTAAGTGTTATAATGCATTATACTCTAAGGTATAAGTATGAATAGGTAAGTGTTATAATGCATTACACTCTAAGGTATAAGTATGAATAGGTAAGTGTTATAATGCATTATACTCTAAGGTATAAGTATGAATAGGTAAGTGTTATAATGCATTACACTAAGGTATAAGTATGAATAGGTAAATGTTATAATGCATTATACTCTAAGGTATAAGTATGAATAGGTAAGTGTTATAATGCATTACACTAAGGTATAAGTATGAATAGGTAAGTGTTATAATGCATTACACTCTAAGGTATAAGTATGAATAGGTAAGTGTTATAATGCATTATACTCTAAGGTATAAGTATGAATAGGTAAGTGTTATAATGCATTACACTCTAAGGTATAAGTATGAATAGGTAAGTGTTATAATGCATTACACTCTAAGGTATAAGTATGAATAGGTAAGTGTTATAATGCATTATACTCTAAGGTATCAGTATGAATAGGTAAGTGTTATAACGCATTACACTCTAAGGTATAAGTATGAATAGGTAAGTGTTATAACGCATTACACTCTAAGGTATAAGTATGAATAGGTAAGTGTTATAATGCATTATACTCTAAGGTATCAGTATGAATAGGTAAGTGTTATAACGCATTACACTCTAAGGTATAAGTATGAATAGGTAAGTGTTATAATGCATTTCACTCTAAGGTATAAGTATGAATAGGTAAGTGTTATAATGCATTATACTCTAAGGTATCAGTATGAATAGGTAAGTGTTATAACGCATTACACTCTAAGGTATAAGTATGAATAGGTAAGTGTTATAATGCATTATACTCTAAGGTATCAGTATGAATAGGTAAGTGTTATAATGCATTACACTCTAAGGTATAAGTATGAATAGGTAAGTGTTATAATGCATTATACTCTAAGGTATCAGTATGAATAGGTAAGTGTTATAACGCATTACACTCTAAGGTATAAGTATGAATAGGTAAGTGTTATAATGCATTACACTCTAAGGTATAAGTATGAATAGGTAAGTGTTATAATGCATTATACTCTAAGGTATCAGTATGAATAGGTAAGTGTTATAACGCATTACACTCTAAGGTATAAGTATGAATAGGTAAGTGTTATAATGCATTATACTCTAAGGTATAAGTATGAATAGGTAAGTGTTATAATGCATTATACTCTAAGGTATAAGTGTGAATAGGTAAGTGTTATAATGCATTACACTCTAAGGTATCAGTATGAATAGGTAAGTGTTATAACGCATTACACTCTAAGGTATAAGTATGAATAGGTAAGTGTTATAATGCATTACACTCTAAGGTATAAGTATGAATAGGTAAGTGTTATAATGCATTATACTCTAAGGTATAAGTATGAATAGGTAAGTGTTATAATGCATTACACTCTAAGGTATAAGTATGAATAGGTAAGTGTTATAATGCATTATACTCTAAGGTATAAGTATGAATAGGTAAGTGTTATAATGCATTATACTCTTAAGGTATAAGTATGAATAGGTAAGTGTTATAATGCATTATACTCTAAGGTATCAGTATGAATAGGTAAGTGTTATAATGCATTATACTCTAAGGTATAAGTATGAATAGGTAAGTGTTATAATGCATTATACTCTAAGGTATAAGTATGAATAGGTAAGTGTTATAATGCATTATACTCTAAGGTATCAAGTATGAATAGGTAAGTGTTATAATGCATTATACTCTAAGGTATAAGTATGAATAGGTAAGTGTTATAATGCATTATACTCTAAGGTATAAGTATGAATAGGTAAGTGTTATAATGCATTACACTCTAAGGTATAAGTATGAATAGGTAAGTGTTATAATGCATTATACTCTAAGGTATCAATATGAATAGGTAAGTGTTATAATGCATTATACTCTAAGGTATAAGTATGAATAGGTAAGTGTTATAATGCATTATACTCTTAAGGTATAAGTATGAATAGGTAAGTGTTATAATGCATTATACTCTAAGGTATAAGTATGAATAGGTAAGTGTTATAATGCATTACACTCTAAGGTATAAGTATGAATAGGTAAGTGTTATAATGCATTACACTCTAAGGTATAAGTATGAATATGTAAGTATTATAATGCATTACACTCTAAGGTATAAGTATGAATAGGTAAGTGTTATAATGCATTATACTCTAAGGTATAAGTATGAATAGGTAAGTGTTATAATGCATTATACTCTTAAGGTATAAGTATGAATAGGTAAGTGTTATAATGCATTATACTCTAAGGTATAAGTATGAATAGGTAAGTGTTATAATGCATTACACTCTAAGGTATAAGTATGAATAGGTAAGTGTTATAATGCATTATACTCTAAGGTATAAGTATGAATAGGTGAGTGTTATAATGCATTACACTCTAAGGTATAAGTATGAATAGGTAAGTGTTATAACGCATTATACTCTAAGGTATACGTATGAATAGGTAAGTGTTATAATGCGTTATACTCTATATTGTGGAGGGTTACATTTATCCTGGGGACACAGTGAGCCCGAGCTGTGCAGCGGTGAGTGGAGATGGAGGAGGGGACTAATTTGCATATTCATAGATTCTCACATACTAAATGAGGCAAAGTGTAGAGTTATATCTAAGCCATTTTAAGGCATGGAAGGATTATTTTCATGGGGGGAAAAAATTTTTTTAAATATGTAATTTTGATGAACAAAGATGAGTTTTTAGGGGTTAAACCGGTGACTGGAGAGGGACTTTAAGTTCCATATTGGCTTGAATGCTTTCTTAGAATGCAG
>NC_068295.1:1506238-1513738 GCF_025860055.1 Xyrauchen texanus
CTCACAGATGTGAACTGTAGGGGGCTCTAACACATTATACCCTCACAGATGTGAACTGTAGGGGCGCTAACACATTTTACCCCTCACAGATGTGAACTGTAGGGGCGCTCTAACACATTATATCCCTCACAGATGTGAACTGTAGGGGGCTCTAACACATTATACCCCTCACAGATGTGAACTGTAGGGGCGCCTAACATTATATCCCTCACAGATGTGAACTGTAGGCTCTAACCATTATATCCTCACAGATGTGAACTGTAGGGGGCTCTAACACATTTTACCACTCACAGATGTGAACTGTAGGGGGCTCTAACACATTATATCCCTCACAGATGTGAACTGTAGGGGGCTCTAACACATTATACCCCTCACAGATGTGAACTGTAGGGGGCGCTCTAACTCATTTTACCCCTCACAGATGTGAACTGTAGGGGGCTCTAACACATTATAACCCACACAGATGTGAACTGTAGGGGGCTCTAACACATTTTACCCTCACAGATGTGAACTGTAGGGGCTCTAACGCATTTGACCCCTCACAGATGTGAACTGTAGGGGGCTCTAACGCATTATACCCCTCACAGATGTGAACTGTAGGGGGCTCTAACACATTTTACCCCTCACAGATGTGAACTGTAGGGGCTCTAACACATTATATCCCTCACAGATGTGAACTGTAGGTGGCGCTCTAACACATTTTACCCCTCACAGATGTGAACTGTAGGGGGCTCTAACACATTTTACCCCTCACAGATGTGAACTGTAGGGGCGCTCTAACTCATTATACCCTTCACAGATGTGAACTGTAGGGGGCTCTAACACATTATACCCCTCACAGATGTGAACTGTAGGGGGCTCTAACACATTATACCCCTCACAGATGTGAACTGTAGGGGGCTCTAACTCATTATACCCCTCACAGATGTGAACTGTAGGGGACGCTCTAACACATTATACCCCTCACAGATGTGAACTGTAGGGGGCGCTCTAACACATTATACCCTCACAGATGTGAACTGTAGGGGCGTCTAACACATTATACCCCTCACAGATGTGAACTGTAGGGCGCTCTAACTCATTATACCCTCACAGATGTGAACTGTAGGGGCTCTAACACATTATACCCCTCACAGATGTGAACTGTAGGGGACGCTCTAACACATTATACCCCTCACAGATGTGAACTGTAGGGGGCTCTAACTCATTATACCCCTCACAGATGTGAACTGTAGGGGACGCTCTAACACATTATACCCCTCACAGATGTGAACTGTAGGGGCTCTTAACACATTATACCCCTCACAGATGTGAACTGTAGGGGGCTCTAACTCATTATACCCCTCACAGATGTGAACTGTAGGGGGCTCTAACACATTATACCCCTCACAGATGTGAACTGTAGGGGGCTCTAACACATTTTACCCCTCACAGATGTGAACTGTAGGGGGCTCTAACACATTTTACCCCTCACAGATGTGAACTGTAGGGGGCGCTCTAACACATTTTACCCCTCACAGATGTGAACTGTAGGGGGCGCTCTAACACATTTACCCCTCACAGATGTGAACTGTAGGGGGCGCTCTAACACATTTTACCCCTCACAGATGTGAACTGTAGGGGGCGCTCTAACTCATTATACCCCTCACAGATGTGAACTGTAGGGGACACTCTAACACATTATACCCCTCACAGATGTGAACTGTAGGGGGCGCTCTAACACATTATACCCCTCACAGATGTGCTCGTCCATAGACATTCAGTCTAATGTTCAGTTCAAGCAACACCCTCAATGTTTCATTGAATATCTCGGCCTCTGAGTGGACTACAAGCTCAATCTAGAAAGGTGTCATTAGAAAGCTGAGATCTTCATCTATATGATGACATCAATAGTCGAAAACATATTTTTCTGAATTTTTTGGCATGTTTTGTTCTTGATATCTAAGATATGACAATATATTATTCATACAAACAAGCTAAAATACTCTGGTAAATCAGATTTGGAGGCTTTTCATGCTAGCATGAGCGAGGGCTTGTCCAGAAAAACAGAAAGCCCTTCTGCTTGCTCTGTGTTTGACTGATGATACTTTATCCTGTTTGCTGCTGCTCTACCCTACTGAGAGAGCTGATTATGGAGCATTAGTCGGAGCAGTTCAGATTTGAAACACTGTCCAAAATGGCACCCCAGCAGTCTAAACTCTACAGCCAACAAAGTCTGCTAAGTGAGCCGCTGCATGCTTTGGCGAATGATATTGACAGTTTAGCGTCATACATTCCACCGTCCGTGCAGAGCGAGTTAGCCCGCACTAAGTTCATCAGAGCACTCTCCCCAGCAGAGCTACGTGCCCGTACGCAGCTCGCCCACCCACACAGCCTGCCTGAAGCCCTGGAGCTGGTGCTGGAGAGAGAAATGGCAGTTGGAGCGGTGCAATTGGGAGCTGGAAACATCACAAGCGCCCACATTAAGAGCAGCTGGAGGTAATGAAACAGTAGCACAAAAGACAGAGTGGGTGGAGGAAATGACAGAGATGATCTGGTGGTTGGCTATGCCTCCACCCACACGCCAACAGACAAGAAGCCATCTCTGCTGGGGGTGTGGTCAGCTGGGACTCTTGGTTAGAAACTGTCCTGCATTAGCAAAGGTGATGGGTAACAAAATGGGGTCGCAGTAGGTGGGACCATCGGAGGTGCAGGCAGCCCCACCCACCATGAACAGCAGGACTGATGTACCTGAAACTGTGGTGGTGGTGGTGGTAGGGGAGGACTTCAATCTCAGACAATCTCAGACTTTTCTCTCCCCCTGATAGACACAGTAGCCTTGTAGCCTGAGGTGGTGCCAAAGGAACACATCTGGAGGACACAGCAGTTCCTTATAAGCAGGGAACTAAACTTTCCGGGGCATCGAATAGAAAGTGAAGGGATCGGCACTGCAGAGGACAAGGTGCATGTCATATATGACTGGCCCATTCCAACTGACCAGTGAGAACTCAAAAGTTTTTTGAGACTTGCCTCATATTACAGGATGTTTGTGCGTGGGTTTTCCTGCATTGCAGCCCCCTTGTACAGGCTCTTGCAAATAGATACACATTTTGTCTGGTCAGAGGACTGTCATAAAGCCTTTAACACTCTTCAGCAGGCCCTAACATGTGCAAAGCGACTTACAGACCCCTTATTACAGGGACAATCCCCCCGGAGCAACCTGGAGTTAAGTGCCTTGCTCAAGGACACAATGGTGGTGGCTGTGGGGATCGAACCAGCGACCTTCTGATTTCCAGTTATGTGCTTTAGACCACTACACCATCACCACCCACTCAGACATTTCAAGTATTGTATGGCCTTCACCTTTCGCTCAGATCATGCCTCCTTTCAGTGGTTGATGTCGTTCAAGGAGCCAGAGGGCCAAGTGTCTCGATGGTTGGAGGAACTGCAAGGTATGTGTTCACATTGACCCACCATACAGGAGATGCCACAGCAATGTGGACGCACTGTCCTGATTGGCCTGGCCATGCAGGAAACAGGAATGTGTGGTACTGTGAGCGCAGAGATATCAAAACTGTGAGCTAAGCCACAGGGCGGCCATGCGTGTGTACCAAGAGCTGCACGAGGTGGATGGTGCTGAGTGGGTAGAAAATCAGGGGCAGGACCCGGATCTGCAGCCTGTGATACATTGTGTGGGTGCACAACAGTGACCACTGGTCCACTATGGGAAGAAGTGGCAGCTCTTTCTCCATTCAACAAGCGGCTGTGGGCAAAGTTCAACAGTCTGCGGCTCTTAGAGGAGGTTCTCCAATGAGCCTGGTTGGTACCTGCAATAGGGGGGAGGAGGTGGCAGGTCATGGTGCCAAGGTGGCATGCAGGAGGTAGTGATAAAAGCCATGCATGGTTCTGCAGGGTCCGGTCACTTTGGGGTGACAAAGAGGCTCTGCCATCTGCGTCAGGCCATCTTCTGGGGGTGGGTGCGGTGGGATATAGATGATTTTTGTAGGTGCTGCGACCTTTGCATAGCACGCAAGGGACTACAGGGACATTTCCCAGCACTGCACAGGGGAACCGTTTCATATTGAACGCTATGGATTACTTTACAAAATGGCCAGATGCATACATATTGCCTGACCAGGAAGCTGAGACTGTTGTTAATGCCCTGGTCGAGGGGATGTTTAGCCGTCTTAGTGTCCCCTAGAGTATCCATAGCGGTCAAGGGAGAAGCTTTGAATCCAGGCTATTTTCCACCCCGTGTGAGCGGCTGGGAATTGCAAAGACCCGCTCCAATCTCCTCCACCCTCAAAGTGTCGGACTGGTGGAGAGATTAAATAAAACCTTGACGGCGCAGTTGTTCATCTTAATGTCCACGCACCAGCATGACTGGGACACTCACTTAACCATAGTCCAGATGGCATGCCGCTCTGCAGTCCAGGATTCAACCTCTTGCACACCTGCCCTACTCATGTTGGGCAGAGATATCAGGAACCCCGCAGAGTTGACCTTTGGGCACCCACCAGCTGTTCCGCCTGCCCCGGCAGGAACTTTTTATGCAAGACAGCTCCAGAACCGCTTAGAGAAAGCACGTAAATAGCCAGAAATCAGCTCTGGATTGCAGGGGTGCGACAAAAAAGGGCCTATGCGCAAGCATTTTCAGTTTAGCACACACACATATGCTGCCTGTCAATCAAACAGGGCGCAGCTGTTACTAGATTTATAAATCTTGTGAATAACTAGTCCATTACCTCTAGAGGGCGCTAATTTTCAATGCAAAAGTTTTGAGGCCTTATTTTGTTTATTATTTATGTAACAAATGCAGAAGTGACGGTTATCTCTAAAAAGTTCAGATTCTAAACCTCCAAATATGACCTCATATTCCTGACTTATGTATACGGGGACTTTAAACGTATTAAGCGTAAACTTTTAGCGCGATATAGCGGCGGGTCCTTAGAGTTTAAGGGTCAAAAACTGCCTGCATACTAATAATACTTATGTGGAGTATAACATCTGCCAATCTACACTGTTGGGATGACCACTTAAACTACAAACTATTCATCATTTGTTTTTATGAGCATGTTTGTGCAGATATCATTGATTTTTTTTAAGGATTGAGCTTTAATTGTCTTGCATTTCAAAATTTTCATGTCTAATCAGATTACCGTTGCCAAACCACTTGACATAAGGTGTTATTTTTAATTTTTTGTATTGTAGACGGTCCTCTGGAGCTCCCCGTCCTGCAGCTCATCCCGACTCAGAGACAGCTGGTGTTCCGCGGCGACCGTTTGCCCCTTCAGTGCACGACCTCTTACCTCGACCCATCTGTCAAACTCACCTGGAGTCACGAGCAGCGCCCGTACACACGCTGGAGGAGAGAGGAGTGTATGTTGAAGACAGCATCATTCACGACTGCTGCCTCATTACCAGGTGAGATAAAAATGGCCGAACTCAATATCTGACCTCAATGTCAATGACTGTTATCAGGTCTGGTAACCCTTACACACTGTATGGTGGTGTTACTGTGGTACAGGGAGGGTATAAGATGATAGACACAGCATCTTGATAATGAGGGATTCATGTATTCATGTGTCATTGAATTCAAATAGTACTCCAAAACATTTCAATAATAAATAATGTCATAAAACATGGTAGTACAATGAAAGAAGAAAAGTATGTTAATATCATGGTACTTTTTATTTGTGTTAAAAGTCCTTTAAAGTACTTACAAAAAGTACTTTTTTACTCTAAATAAGAGTACTATGGTATTAATTAGGGGTGGGTATCTATACAGATTTCCTGATTTGATATGATTCAAATTCACAAACTCCCGATTTGATTCGTTTTTGATTCAGTTTGATTCGAATCCAATTATTTTGGGTATTTTTTAATTATAATGTTCATTTTGCTTACATATATGAAAACAGATTGATAATTCACGATATCACTAAAAAGCACGCACACATATGCACACACACACACATGCACACACAAACAGACACAAACACTTGCACAAACACACACACAAACACACACATGCATATGCACACACACACATGCACATGCACACACACATGCATATGCACACACACACACACACACACATGCACACACACACAAACACACGCACACACACACACCCTCTTACACAAACACGCACACGCACACACACACACACGCACCCGCACGCACACACACACGCATGCATATACACACCACACACACACACATGCACATGCACACACACACATGCACATGCACACACACATGCACACACACATGCATATACACACCACACACACACCCTCTTACACACGCACCCGCACGCACACACACACATGCACATGCACACACACATGCACACACACATGCATATACACACCACACACACACACATGCACATGCACACATGCACATGCACACACACATGCACACACACATGCATATACACACCACACACACACCCTCTTACACACACACACACACGCACACACACACACGCACCCGCACGCACACACACACATGCACATGCACACACACATGCACACACACATGCACACACACATGCATATACACACCACACACACACCCTCTTACACACACACACACGCACACACACACACGCACCCGCAAGCACACACACACATGCATATACACACCACACACACACATGCACATGCACACACACACATGCACATGCACACACACATGCACACACACATGGATATGCACACACACACACACACACACATGCACACACACACACACAAACACACGCACACACACACACACCCTCTTACACACACACACACACACACACACGCACCCGCACGCACGCACCCGCACGCACACACACACACACTCACACACACACACACACTCACACACACTCACACACACACACACACACACACACACACACTCACACATGTTGTGTTTCCATGTTTTATGGGGACTTTCCATAGACATAATGGTTTTTATACTGTACAAACTTTATATTCTATCCCCTAAACCTAACCCTACCCCTAAACCTAACCCTCACAGAAAACTTTCTGCATTTTTACATTTTCAAAAAACATCATTTAGTATGATTTATAAGCTGTTTTCCTCATGGGGACCGACAAAATGTCCCCACAAGGTCAAACATTTCGGGTTTTACTATCCTTATGGGGACATTTGGTCCCCACAAAGTGATAAATACACGCTCACATATACACACACTTACACACACACACACACTCACACACACACACACACACTCACACACACACACACACACACACACACACAGTTTAGTGTCTGTTTGTGTGAAAGTGAACCATGTGGTAGATAATTATTTTAACGAGCTCTCACAACGCAGTGCCGTCTGAGCATAAATATTGATGAAGTGCCGACAGAAATATGTTTCCCCGTGTCAACAAGCCTCGCTCACAGTGTATCGTAGAGGACGGAGCGCTGTTACGCAGTCGGCGCTCACACATGCCGTTTCCTCGACTCCACATGAGCTCTAATTTCCCTTCGTTAGTG
>NC_068295.1:1518738-1576238 GCF_025860055.1 Xyrauchen texanus
TATTTAATATCTATATTAATGAACTGGCCACAACTCTTCAAAAGTCATCTTGCCCTGGACTGATCTTAGATGGCAGAGAAATCAAACGCCTCCTTTACGCTGACGACCTCCTGCTGCTGTCCCCTAATGAAGAGGGACTACATCAAAGCCTCTCCATTTTAGAAACATATAGCAGAGATTGGGCTTTACCATTAAACATGGAGAAGTCCAAAGTCATGATCTTTCAGAAAAAAAATCGCATTTTGAGCAATAAATATATATTCACAATCGGGGAAGAATCCTTCATCATGTCAACCACTATAATTATTTGGGTCTTACAATCTCTGCTTCAGGACAGTTTGATTTGGCAATAAAAGATCTGACAGACAAAGCCCGTGAGGACATATTATAGTATAAGAAAATCATTATTTAAATTCAACCCCCATTAAACTGTGGCTGAAAGTCTTCGACAGCATCATCAAACCAATACTCCTATATGGCTGTGAAATCTGGGGCCTCAAATATAAATTAAATTATGAATCTTGGGACAAAAGCCCTGTTGAAATTTTCCACCTAGAATTCTGCAAAAACATCCTGGGAGTTCACAGAAGTGCCCCGAATCTGGGCTGTAGAGCAGAACTGGGCCGGTTCCTCTCCTCACTGAAATCCAGAAGAGAGCAGCTCAATTCTGGTTCCATTTGTCAGACGCACCTCCAGATAATTACCATCACTGTGCCTTTACACACAGGACAGGACACCCAGAGAGTGACCCTATGCACTATTTAGTAGAAAAATATCAGCTAAATTCCTCCATCAGTTCAGATTGGCCAAACTGAAACAGACAGACAGAATAACGCAGGAAGAATACATTCACGATTGGCAGCACAAAGTCACTCAGGTACATAAATTAAACTTCCACAGAATCAAGACTGATTATAAATTGGCACCATATTTGATCCATATTAAAGATTATGGACAAAGAAAGCTACTGTCAAAGTATCATCTGAGTGAGCACAGTCTGTCTGTAGAGACGGGTCGACACCGACAGAACCGGAGACCCAGAGAGGACAGACCGTGTTCACACTGCACTGAAGGAGTCTGTAGAGACGGGTCGACACGGACAGAACCGGAGACCCAGAGAGGACATACCGTGTTCACGCTGCACTGAAGGAGTCTGTAGAGACGGGTCGACACGGACAGAACCGGAGACCCAGAGAGGACATACCGTGTTCACACTGCACTGAAGGAGTCTGTAGAGACGGGTCGACACGGACAGAACCGGAGACCCAGAGAGGACATACCGTGTTCACACTGCACTGAAGGAGTCTGTAGAGACGGGTCGACACGGACAGAACCGGAGACCCAGAGAGGACAGACTGTGTTCACACTGCACTGAAGGAGTCTGTAGAGACGGGTCGACACGGACAGAACCGGAGACCCAGAGAGGACATACCGTGTTCACACTGCACTGAAGGAGTCTGTAGAGACGGGTCGACACGGACAGAACCGGAGACCCAGAGAGGACAGACCGTGTTCACACTGCACTGAAGGAGTCTGTAGAGACGGGTCGACACGGACAGAACCGGAGACCCAGAGAGGACAGACCGTGTTCACACTGCACTGAAGGAGTCTGTAGAGACGGGTCGACACGGACAGAACCGGAGACCCAGAGAGGACATACCGTGTTCACACTGCACTGAAGGAGTCTGTAGAGACGGGTCGACACGGACAGAACCGGAGACCCAGAGAGGACAGACTGTGTTCACACTGCACTGAAGGAGTCTGTAGAGACGGGTCGACACGGACAGAACCGGAGACCCAGAGAGGACATACCGTGTTCACACTGCACTGAAGGAGTCTGTAGAGACGGGTCGACACGGACAGAACCGGAGACCCAGAGAGGACAGACCGTGTTCACACTGCACTGAAGGAGTCTGTAGAGGCGGGTCGACACGGACAGAACCGGAGACCCAGAGAGGACAGACCGTGTTCACACTGCACTGAAGGAGTCTGTAGAGACGGGTCGACACGGACAGAACCGGAGACCCAGAGAGGACAGACCGTGTTCACACTGCACTGAAGGAGTCTGTAGAGACGGGTCGACACGGACAGAACCGGAGACCCAGAGAGGACAGACCGTGTTCACACTGCACTGAAGGAGTCTGTAGAGACGGGTCGACACGGACAGAACCGGAGACCCAGAGAGGACAGACCGTGTTCACACTGCACTGAAGGAGTCTGTAGAGACGGGTCGACACGGACAGAACCGGAGACCCAGAGAGGACAGACTGTGTTCACACTGCACTGAAGGAGTCTGTAGAGACGGGTCGACACGGACAGAACCGGAGACCCAGAGAGGACAGACCGTGTTCACGCTGCACTGAAGGAGTTGTGGAGGATGAACTTCACTTCCTCACTCACTGCAGTAAATATGAGACCATTAGAAGCACTCACTTTACACAAATAGCTCATATTCTACCTGAATTCCAGGACATAAATGACGTAGACAAACTCTCGTATCTAATGGGAGAGAAAGTGGAGTGTGTTCAGCTGGCAGCGCAGTATGTGTCGTCCTGTCATCACATGAGGGCGAGAGACTGACCCCTCATCCTATTACAGCTCTAGTCAAACTCATATTTTAATTGATTTGTTTTTTTGTTTTTTTCTTCTCCTTCCTTATTGCTCTCTGTTTTTTTCCTTTTCGTTTGTATTTATTTTTATTTGTTTATTATTATCATTATTATTCATTTATTGTATATACATGTTGTTGTTTTTATGTTTGTAATGTGTTTATTACTGCTTTGGCAACATTGTACACTGTATACAGTCATGCCAATAAAGCTCATTTGAATTTGAATTTGAATTTGAGAGAGAGAGAGTGAGAGAGAGCGACAGAGAGAGAGAGAGAGAGAGCGACAGAGAGAGAGAGAGCAATAGAGAGAGAGAGAGAGTGAGAGAGAGCGACAGAAAGAGAGAGAGAGAGAGAGAGCGAGAGCAATAGAGAGAGAGAGTGAGAGAGAGCGACAGAGAGAGAGAGAGAGAGAGAGCGAGAGAGAAAGGTTTCACTGCAGTAAAGACTGTCTGAGTTGATCAGCCAACGAAAACACTGGCCCCCTTAATCAGATGCAACACACACACACACTGCAGCCTCCACGTTGTAAATGTGTGTGTCGACAGTGATGGAGAAAGTTTGTGCTTGTCCCACAGGATGCTGCACTACAGTACAAATATACACCTCCATTATGAAGTTCTGCTATTAAACTGTCAATGTACATGATAAATGTCTCATAAAGCTGCACGGATACAGTATTTCTTTCCACAGTGCTGTAATTGTATGATTTAAATCTATATTGCAGTCGGGCACTTTGAGGGTTGATGTTTGGACTTTGGATTATTTTGGCCAGAAGTCTGAACCAGTTTAATATATCGGAATTATGGATTTGGTCCAGAAATGGTGTCAGATTTTAGAGCTCAACAGCGGCCGTCCACTTTTACAGCTGTCGTTGTTCCGGAAGCATCTTCCCCGTTCATGTGTGCCATAGACTTTTAATGCTCCGAGGAGAATCACGACATCACAAACTTTGATCTGAGGCCCAAAAAAGTCCATTAAGACAAAGACACAAGACTGTGCACTTACCGTCTTTCACAAGGACACAAACTACAATCCCATGATGCATTGTGAATGATGTCATTGAATATAAAACTCTTGATATTAGGCTGTTGATTATAAGTATAGAAACCATATATTTTACGTCTATTGCAAAACGTTTGTGGCTTTCGTTGGTCACGGTGCATCATGGGTAATGTAGTTGTTTACCATGATTTAGCAAAAATGATTTTTAAACTATGAAGTTGAAATAATGCAGACGGATACTTCAATGGAAGCATATAACATCGATAAACAACCTCGTAGCTCACGGTAGGTCTCTCATTTTATCCCCAATTTGTAACGGCCAATTCCCAATGCGCTCTAAGTCCTCGTGGTGGCGTAGTGACTCGCCTCAATCCGGGTGGCGGAGGACGGATCTCAGTTGCCTCCGCGTCTGAAACCGTCAATCCGCGCATCTTATCACGTGACTTGTTGAGTGTGTTACCGTGGAGGCGTAGCGCGTGTGGAGGCTTCATGCTATTCTCCACAGCATCCACGCACAACTCACCACATGCCCCACCGAGAGCAAGAACCACATTATAGTGACCACGAGGAGGTTACCCCATGTGACTCTACCCTCCCTAGCAACCGGCCCAATTTGGTTGCTAAGGAGACCTGACTGGAGTCACTCAGCATGCCCTGAAATCAAACTCACGACTCCAGGTGTGATAGTCAGGGTCAATACTCACCGAGATACCCAGACCCCCCAGTAGGTCTGTCTTTAAAGTTTTATAAGTTATCATTGAAACTCAATTCGTCTACGGGATAAATGAATGTGAATTGTACTTCAGGCGCTAGGTTGCTGCACTCTATAAACATCTCTAATATTGTAAACTCTCTCTTTCTCTTTATTTTCTTATGTCTCTCTCTCACGATTTGCTCTCTCTGAGCTGACCCCCGGTTGATGTGGTAACCATGGCGACTGGAGTTTAATTCTCTCATTATGTCTCGGATTGTCTGATGAGGGTTTGTGTCTCTGTCTCTCGAGTAAGAGGACAAATGAACAGACAGAAAGTAGCAGTTCATGAAAACACAAGACAGATTACAGTTACATTCATGGCCCAAAATTGTAACGCTTTCATGCAGGGCTTAATTTAAAACGATATTATCAGCATAGCAATTTCGTGTAATAGACATTAATATTAATTAAGAGAAGCTGAAAAGCACTCACTGTCTTTGGCTGGATAACTTGTTTTATTTTGCATTAAATAACTTTTTTATATTTTTGTATTATTATTTTAATGTTTAATTGCTGCTGTTACTGAAAAACCTAAAGCACTATTTACAGTACTTTTTTTACTGGCTGTTTAAAGGTACAGTAAGCAATTTTTTTTTTTTATTTAAAAGCATGCAAAAAAATGTCATATTCCTTGAAAGATATTGATGATATAAGTGTCGTGAGATATCTCACCGGTCTCTGTGACAGCTATAGACTCTGTAAACAGCAAATAAAAATGTGACCGCGGGCAATGACGCTTCGACCTGTCAATCATTTTGCGTGTTCTCATAGTGTTGTAGTTGCAGCGAAATATTGAGGTTTAATGCCATTTTTATGCCATGTTGTTCATAACAGTTGTCAGTTGAGGGCGCTGTTTTGCTGCTGTTGTTTTTGCAACCGTTTCTGCACGATGGTGGTCTTAATAAAGCTCATTTGGTATCTTTTGAGTGCGGTTTTTGGAAAGAGTGGGCGTGGCTAATTCAACGGCTCAGTCTCGTGAAAGTAGAAATGCTGAAATCGCTTACAGCACCTTTTATATATATATATATATGTAATCCCCTTTTCTCCCAATATGGATTTCCCTCGTGGTGCTGCGGTTACTCAATTTGGGTGGCGGAGAACAAGTCTCAGTTGCCTCCGCTTCTGAGACCGTCAATCGGCGCATCTGATCACGTGACTCGTGCACGACACCGCAGAGACTCACAGTATGTGGAGCCTCATGCTACTCTCCACGATCCACACACAACTCACCACACGCCCCATTGAGAGCACCACTAATCACCACCACGAGGAGGTTACCCCATGTGACTCTACCCTCCCTAGCAACCGGCCCAATTTGGTTGCTAAGGAGACCTGACTGGAGTCACTCAGCACGCCCTGGATTCAAACTCAAGACTCAAGGTGTGATAGTCAGCGTGTGTGGAGGTTTCACGCTATTCTCCGCGGCATCCACACACAACTCACCACACGCCCAACCGAGAGCGAGAACCACATTATAGCGACCACGAGGAGGTTACCCCATGTGACTCTACCCTCCCTAGCAACCGGGCCAATTTGGTTGCTTAGGAGACCTGCTGGAGTCACTCAGCACGCCCTGGACCTTCTCTTAGTATTTGGTATAGAGGTCGACCGATACGGTAACTAAGGTGGTGGGAATGGTTAACGATAACTGATTAATCGGACGATTTATAGAAAGATTAAAAAATAATTATTGGTATTTCCATTCCATGATGGGCACAGACGTTGAGGCTACAAGTGGGGTGGTGGTCTAAGCACATAACTGGTAATCTGGTAAGCAGAAGGTTGCTGGTTCGATCCCCACAGCCACCACCATTGTGTCCTTGAGTAAGACACTTAACTCCAGGTTGCTCCGGGGGGATTGTCCCTGTAATAAGTGCACTGTAAGTCACTTTGGATAAAAGCATCTGCCAAATGCATACATGTAAATGTAATTGGTGCATTACGGGGGACTTTCAACTTGAAACAAGTCCAAAAAACACAGGGGACTCTTATTTTGAAATGACAGAGACTTATGGCTAACTTACAGTACTCTATATGAAAGTTTTTACCAAATGATGCTTTTCACAGCCTATGTATTCACCAGATGAAGAGGTAATAAGTATGTTGTACTTGTATGAGGTTTATTGATGAGAAAAAAATTAAAAATAAATAAATATATATATATATATATATATACTGTATATATATAGATATATTTCCCTCATATATATATATGTGTGTGTGTGTGTGTGTGTGTGTGTGTGTGTGTGTTTTGGACACCATAGACTTCATTGTGAAGACAAAAACAGTCAAAAACATTACTCCAAATATCTTCTTTTGAGTTCCACAAAAGAAAGAACGTCATACAGGTTTGGAGCGACATGAGGGTGAGTAAATGATGACATAATTGTCATTCAAGTCCCACTGAAATCATGTAATCATAGTGATGTCATCAGTCTCCAGAGAACCTTTTCTTAGTATTCAATGGTTCATTAATATTTCATGTTTATGCACCTCTTCAGCAGCATGTCTGTGTGTCCATGAGCAACTTTAAGTGCTTTGTGTTTGAAATATACATCAGTGAAGACTCCAGCATTACATCACCTGTTGTCTTCAGATTGATGATGTGCACAAGAGTGTAAGTGTGGACAATAGAGCTCTGTTGTGTGAATGTAGGTCAGAATGTGTGTTTGTGTGTGTGAGTCTCTGTTCTCTTGTCTGGATAACACAAACAGAACTAGATTTTGTTGTGCTCGTCCATGCAAATTTAACCGGCATGATGATAAGATGTTCTGAATGGTTTTTACTTAGTCTGTTCCTATGCAGCTGCTGAGGGGTCCTGAGTGTCAAAGGGTCCGCCCTCAACTCTGTAATACTCCCGTATCTAATAACCTGTTCATATATTTAAAAACATCTACTCCCGCCCCAAATTCACAACACTGCTGCCAGTGTCAGTATTGTTTGTCATCAGTTTAAAAACCCAATCTGATTAAAAGACGGACTGTGGCCATATTGACTTGTATATGTGTGTCCAGAGAGTGTGAGACATGTCTTGCTGGTTTGGATGGGGTTCAGACTGATGTAACCGTCGGATCTATATGTGCTCACACACAAACCACAAACTGCATCTGCTCATACATCACAACTGCTGTGAGCTCCACCAGTGACAACAAGCACTCCGAGAGAGAGCTGTTCACACAAAAATTTAAAATTCTATAATCAGTTACTCACTTTAATGTCGTTCCAAACCTGTTTGACTTTATTACTTTATTTTTGCAATAAACAAAAGAAGATGAATGTTTACACTGTTATTTCTCATACTACAAACATTAATGTGAACAGAGAGACAGACAGACAGACATACAGACAGACAGATAGACAGACAGACAGCCAGACAAAGAGACAGATAGCCAGACAGACAGATAGCCAGATAGAGAAACAGATAGACAGACAGACAGACAGACAGCCAGACATATAGACAGATAGACAGACAGACAGACATATAGACAGAAAGACAGATAGACAGAAAGACAGATAGACAGACAGACAGACAGACAGACAGATAGACAGACAGACAGACAGACAAACAGTCAGATAGATAGACAGACAGATAGACAGATAGCCAGACAGACAGATAGACAGGCAGACAGACATACAGACAGAGAGACAGACAGATAGGCAGATAGAGAGACAGACAGCCAGACATATAGACAGAAAGACAGACAGATGGATATATAGACAGACAGACAGACGGATAGACAGACAGACAGACAGACAGACAGACAAACAGTCAGATAGATAGACAGACAGATAGCCAGACAGACAGACAGATAGACAGGCAGACAGACATACAGACAGAGAGACAGACAGATAGGCAGATAGAGAGACAGATAGACAGACAGACAGCCAGACATATAGACAGAAAGACAGATAGACAGACAGACAGACAGACAGACGGATATATAGACAGACAGATGGACGGATAGACAGACAGACAGACAGACAGATAAACAGTCAGATAGATAGATAGACAGATAGACAGGCAGACAGACATACAGACAGAGAGACAGACAGATAGCCAGATAGAGAGACAGATAGACAGACAGACAGACAGACAGACAGACAGACATATAGACAGATAGACAGACAGACAGACAGACAGACAGACGGATATATAGACAGACAGATGGATAGACAGACAGACAAACAGTCAGATAGATAGACAGACCGATAGACAGATAGCCAGACAGACAGATAGATATATAGATAGACAGAGAGACAGGCAGATAGATAGCCAGACAGAGAGACAGACAGACAGACAGACAGATAGACAGGCAGACAGACATACAGACAGAGAGACAGACAGATAGGCAGATAGAGTGACAGATAGACAGACAGACAGACAGATAGCCAGACAGATAGACAGAATGACAGACAGATGGATATATAGACAGACAGACAGACAAATAATTAAATAAGTAAATGTTAAAATATTTACAATAAAATATTAGAATATTAAAATATTCACTGTTTCAAAAGAAATCATAAGACATAACAAACGTGTGTTAACATGATTTTTGTGTGATGAAATCATTTACTAACCTTTATTATGCTAGCTATATGCTAAGCTATAGCGAATTTCACAACTTAACTAGTTTTTTTCCATTCGGTGGCATTAGTGGTGCAGAATTACACAGTGCAGCTATATTGTTAAGTATAAGACATCTGCCAGTAGTTTGACTTCCTGAGGAGTGTAAACACCGTGACACTCTCAAACATTGCTCTGTTTGTTTGATCTTGCTGACCAGCCTGGCACAGCAACACTGGCTCAGCCAATGGGTGGCAGAACTATTCTGGACAAACGTATTTAAAGCAGTCATTATTTTAGCAATTGGTTATGCATAAGAAACTACACCATTAAGAAGCGTCTGGGGTGGAAATGTTTCATCTTTGTATGAAGATACAAAAATGGTTGGTAAAGCTCAACCACAGAATGAAAAGTGGCAGTCATTATATCACAGAACATGTATAGTTATTTCCTGAGGAGAGCTTGTGTATGTGAGAGAGAGGGAGATCGTGGTCTTGAACAGTCTCTGTCTCTTTCTCTCTCTGTCTCTAATCATTTTTACTGGGAAAGATTGGAGCGCTCGCTGAGCCACTTACATCACACTGCCAACATTGCATGCATGAATCGTTCGCTCCCCTCAATGTTTTTCTCCAGAAATGTTGTAGAAACACAGAGACAAAATCTGTTCAATGATCTATACTGGACTAATAATGCAGAGCTGCTGAATATGCAAGAAAAAACATAGAATTGTGTTTGTTGCTGCTGGTATCTCTACAGTATCTGTCTCGCTATTTGTGATCTGTTCATTAATGATGATGATGTTTTTGTTCTTTCATTAAATTATCCACCCAAAATCAAAAGGAAAAATACATAATTAAATATATATATATATATATATATATATATATATATATATATATATATATATATATATATATATTGTTATTGTTATTATTATTATAGAATTATATATTATATATTATTATTTATAATTATTATTATTATAGAATTAGATGTGTGTGTATATATATATATATATATATATTGATATTATTATTTTTATTATTATTATAGAAATATATATATATATAATATAAAGCCTAGGTCACAATAACATAAACTTAGGTTAGACATAGGTCTTCTTTTTCTGCTAATGCCAGAAAGTGCCTGGTGTCTGCAACATTTCTACCATTGTTAGGCTATGGTGACTTACTGCACATTGGCCACGAAATGTACCGAATGGGTAGCGATAAGCAACAGTGTGATCGGACCACAAACCGGTGCCACGATATGTAGAAAAGGACAGCGAACACCCCCCTCTCAACAACATTTGGCTTAGTATATATTAGTTATATTAGTTTATAGGACACAGAAACGTTCATTGAACATGTACACAAGCATGTACTGCTACAAGTTAGCCGATTTTGTTTGTTGGTTTGTTTGCTAAAAGTTAACCTTACCTGTCGGAGTCCCAGTCATAGCGCCGCTGCATTCATCAGTAGTTTTGGAGGAGGACTCGTGTGGTGGGCATGTTGGAAGACTTGTGTGGTGGGCATATTGGAGGAAGACTCGTGTGGTGGGCATGTTGGAAGACTTGTGTGGTGGGCATGTTGGAGGAGGACTTGTGTGGTGGGCATGTTGGAGGACTCGTGTGGTGGGCATGTTGGAGGAGGACTCGTGTGGTGGGCATATTGGAGGACTCGTGTGGTGGGCATGTTGGAGGAAGACTCGTGTGGTGGGCATATTGGAGGACTCGTGTGGTGGGCATGTTGGAGGAGGACTCGTGTGGTGGGCATGTTGGAGGAAGACTCGTGTGGTGGGCATATTGGAGGAAGACTCGTGTGGTGGGCATGTTGGAAGACTTGTGTGGTGGGCATGTTGGAGGAGGACTTGTGTGGTGGGCATGTTGGAGGACTCGTGTGGTGGGCATGTTGGAGGAGGACTCGTGTGGTGGGCATATTGGAGGACTCGTGTGGTGGGCATGTTGGAGGAAGACTCGTGTGGTGGGCATATTGGAGGACTCGTGTGGTGGGCATGTTGGAGGAGGACTCGTGTGGTGGGCATGTTGGAGGAAGACTCGTGTGGTGGGCATATTGGAGGACTCGTGTGGTGGGCATGTTGGAGGAGGACTCGTGTGGTGGGCATGTTGGAGGAGGACTCGTGTGGTGGGCATATTGGAGGAAGACTCGTGTGGTGGGCATGTTGGAGGAGGACTCGTGTGGTGGGCATATTGGAGGAAGACTCGTGTGGTGGGCATGTTGGAGGAAGACTCGTGTGGTGGGCATATTGGAGGAAGACTCGTGTGGTGGGCATGTTGGAGGAAGACTCGTGTGGTGGGCATATTGGAGGACTCGTGTGGTGGGCATGTTGGAGGAGGACTCGTGTGGTGGGCATGTTGGAGGAGGACTCGTGTGGTGGGCATATTGGAGGAAGACTCGTGTGGTGGGCATGTTGGAGGAGGACTCGTGTGGTGGGCATGTTGGAGGAGGACTCGTGTGGTGGGCATGTTGGAGGAGGACTCGTGTGGTGGGCATGTTGGAGGAGGACTCGTGTGGTGGGCATGTTGGAGGAGGACTCGTGTGGTGGGCATGTTGGAAGACTTGTGTGGTGGGCATGTTGGAGGAAGACTCGTGTGGTGGGCATATTGGAGGAAGACTCGTGTGGTGGGCATGTTGGAGGAGGACTCGTGTGGTGGGCATGTTGGAGGAGGACTCGTGTGGTGGGCATGTTGGAGGACTCGTGTGGTGGGCATGTTGGAGGAGGACTTGTGTGGTGGGCATATTGGAGGAAGACTTGTGTGGTGGGCATGTTGGAGGAGGACTCGTGTGGTGGGCATGTTGGAGGACTCGTGTGGTGGGCATGTTGGAGGAGGACTTGTGTGGTGGGCATATTGGAGGAAGACTTGTGTGGTGGGCATGTTGGAAGAGGACTCGTGTGGTGGGCATATTGGAGGAAGACTTGTGTGGTGGGCATGTTGGAGGAAGACTTGTGTGGTGGGCATATTGGAGGAAGACTCGTGTGGTGGGCATGTTGGAGGAGGACTCGTGTGGTGGGCATGTTGGAGGACTCGTGTGGTGGGCATGTTGGAAGACTTGTGTGGTGGGCATATTGGAGGAAGACTTGTGTGGTGGGCATGTTGGAGGAGGACTCGTGTGGTGGGCATGTTGGAAGACTCGTGTGGTGGGAATGTTGGAGGAGGACTTGTGTGGTGGGCATGTTGGAGGAGGACTCGTGTGGTGGGCATGTTGGAGGAAGACTCGTGTGGTGGGCATGTTGGAGGAGGACTCGTGTGGTGGGCATGTTGGAGGAAGACTCATGTGGTGGGCATGTTGGAGGAAGACTCGTGTGGTGGGCATGTTGGAGGAAGACTTGTGTGGTGGGCATGTTGGAGGAAGACTCGTGTGGTGGGCATGTTGGAGGAAGACTCGTGTGGTGGGCATGTTGGAGGACTTGTGTGGTGGGCATGTTGGAGGAAGACTCGTGTGGTGGGCATGTTGGAGGAAGACTCGTATGGTGGGCATGTTGGAGGAGGACTCTTGTGGTGGGCATGTTGGAGGAAGACTCGTGTGGTGGGCATGTGTGGTGGGCATGTTGGAGGAAGACTCATGTGGTGGGCATGTTGGAGGAAGACTCGTGTGGTGGGCATGTTGGAGGAAGACTCGTGTGGTGGGCATGTTGGAGGAGGACTCGTGTGGTGGGCATGTTGGAGGAGGACTCGTGTGGTGGGCATGTTGGAGGAAGACTCGTGTGGTGGGCATGTTGGAGGAGGACTCGTGTGGTGGGCATGTTGGAGGACTCGTGTGGTGGGCATGTTGGAGGACTCATGTGGTGGGCATGTTGGAGGAGGACTCCTGTGGTGGGCATATTGAAGGAGGACTCGTGTGGTGGGCATGTTGAAGGAGGACTCGTGTGGTGGGCATGTTGAAGGAGTCGTGTGGTGGGCATGTTGAAGGAGTCGTGTGGTGGGCATGTTGATGGAATCACTGTGGCAGGAGGACGCTGAGAGGATGACTGCACCAGCTCGGTCTTCTTGCAGTCGAAGGCGGAGCAACTTTCTGCCCATATGTTTATTCCGTGCACTGTCAAGTGCTTCATCAGATTTGTCATGTAGCCGATCTTGGCAGCAATTATCTTGTCGTGCGCTATTGGCATCGAGCATGGTGAAATGTAGCCACACTTTTTATCTTTTCTACATCTTTTTACATCTATGGGTGTTGGGAAGCATACACACTACAGCCTCACGTGTGTCTGCGGGCGTATACGGCATAAACTAGTGTTTTTCCTTGATGCCTAAACACAGCCAATCACCGGCACTTTGGGCACATCTAGCATGCTATATGCTTATCACTGACGTTGACGAGATTAAACCCTTAGGCATCGAAATTTGGTACCGAACGACAAGACATTTTTCGATACTTGATTGTTTAGAGGCAATTCGGATGGTGCCAAAAATGTATCAAACTCAATTCCCAGCCCTAACATGGGAGTTGATCATTGTTTTGTTCATTGTTTTGTTCTGTCCCCTTTAGCTGATTTATTTTTAGTTTTGTTTGTTTGTCTTTGTTTTTGGTGGGGGTGAGGGTGTAAATTGTACTTTCATGTCATGTTGTGTACTTTCCAGGTCATTCTTGTAAAAGAGATTTTTATCTCAAGTTTTTATCCTGGTTAAATAAAGGTTACTTACTAATCACTTAATTTAGGTAGGCATACCCACAATTCTAAGAAAGATAGGTGGGCATATGGCATATGCCTGTGTATATCCTAGACTACACTACTCTCTCGCTCTCTCTCTTTCTCTCTCTCTCTCTCTCTCTCTCTCTCTCTCTCTCTCTCTCTCTCTCTCATATATATATATATATATAATAAATAAAGAAAAAGTCTATATTCAGGCCCTTAATGGAACTTCAATGTTTGGGATATTTTTCTCTCTCTCTCTCCTTTTCTCCCCAATCTGGAACGCCCAATTCCCAATGCGCTCTAAATCCTCGTGGTGGCGTAGTGACTCGCCTCAATCCGGGTGGCGGAGGACAAATCTCAGTTGCCTCCGCATCTGATACCGTCAATCTGCGCATCTTATCACGTGACTTGTTGAGCGTGTTACCGTGGAGACGTAACGCATGTGGAGGCTTCACGCTATTCTCCGCGGCATCAACGCACAACTCAGCACACGCCCCACCGAGAGCGAGAACCACATTATAGTGACCACGAGGAGGTTACCCCATGTGACTCTACCCTCCCTAGCAACCGGGCCAATTTGGTTGCTAAGGAGACCTGGCTGGAGTCACTCAGCACACCCTGGATTCAAACTCACAACACCAGGTGTGATAGTCAGCGTCAATACTCGCTGAGATACCCAGACCCCCAGAAAATGACAATGTTATATAAATACCTCACCATTAAAGTTTTTTTTTCTTTTTTCTTTTTCTGATTGCCATTACAGTAATGGGAACGAGATTTGTTCTTCTTCTTTTTTTTTGGCAACCAGTAGGATGTAGTGAGGCCAGTCAGAAGAGATTTATATAATGGGCACATGTTCAAGTGTGTGTTTTCTCACTCCCGTCTTGCAGTGAGCTCATCCTGTCCAACATTGATGTCAGTGTTTCCGGTAATTGGCAGTGCCATGTATCCAGTTCCCGTGGAAACAGCTCAATCGGCATGGAAATCATGGTGTTGGACATGTCTGCGTTGTACTGCTCTGCCGAGAGGGTCAGCGGCAACAAGGGGGACTACAGGTGTGTCCACGGCATCTGAAGCAAACATATTTAGTGGCACAAACACATAAAGGATGTAAATGTTTGTTCTTTTAGAGAAGAAATCAATAACATCCGGAAAGTCTCCAAACTCATGAGTTATTGCCACTGAATCAGTTGGAGTGTTTCTTGACTTATTCACTTTAGGGCGACTGAAATCAGTGTAATTACTGAGTGAACTAGGAATCAGAAATATGTTTAACTGTTGTATGATATTGAGAGTTGACGATGTGTCGTTACAGGTGGCCGAAGACGTTAGCTGGATTCGTCGCTTTCCTGCCGTGCACGGTACCTAGCTCTAGCTCCGCCCCTCTGGAGAAAAGGGCGTTGCGCAGGTGTGACCGCACAGGCCGATGGGTGGAGGATGACTATAACCAGTGCTCTTATGCAAGCGAGTTTACTCGCAGCCTGCACAAACTCACACAGGTCAGTAACCTTCATCGTCCCCATCATCATCATCAACACCAGCATGTGGAGTTTTAAGTCTTAAGAGACCAAAATGATGTAAATTAGTAGCAAACCAGGCTTCTGAAGGGCCATTATCCCACTCAAACCGGTTGTGACTCGACGCACCTGATTAAATGAGCTCCACTCGTCCTGATTTGCTGAATCACTCGTGTTTGTTAAAGCCTGAAAAACGTCTTCAGCTCAAGAATTATCTGACTATTGTTCAAAGCTCTTTGGCCTGATTTACACCTGGTTTTAAAGTGTTAGTTCATCCATAAATTAAAATGATGTCATTATTTACTGATCCTCGTGTAGTTCTAAACTTGCTTTCTTTTGTCTGTGGAATACGGATGTAAAATATCTGACGCATCTTCACATGGGACGTTTACGTACAGCTGGCCTTAATCATGAAACCTTTTTAAATATGTGTGTAAATTGAATTTTTACACGTTAAACATTCCAGCAAATTAGTAAATGCTGCGTATGTAACGGGAGCCAGCTGGTAGATAGCTGTGCAGTGTGTAAACCTCACTCTCCTGACCTCAAGAGGTGCACTAGCAACTGACTCTAGAGGCTGTAGCCTTTAGCCTCCTTGTTAGAGCACCTGCCTTCCACGCCGGTGACGTTGGTTCGAGTCCCGTACGGAGCGGGTAGAACAGTAGCGTCACACATACCCTTTAGATTTGTTAGTTAAAATGTGTGTATGTAATAAAGTTTTAATATATGCAAGAATATAATGCAAGAATTTCCGTAAGATCGGCTTAACAAACGTAATTTTTTTTTCTCGTGTTTCATTAATGAGGCCCTCTGAACATTTACAGCGACCACGACAGACAAGAGTGTAAATATCGACATGCATTTAATTCTGTTCGTCACACAAAGATATTTTATCACTTCAGAAGCCTTGGAATGTAGTGCACGGGTCGTATGGACTACTTTTACCACACTTTGATGCTGCTTTTGTGTCCTTTTTGAAACGTAAAAGCTTTAGTCTCCATCATCTGCAATTGCACGAAAAAGTACTTTGCTTCCTGTCCTGCAATCTTCATAATTAAAACCTCATTCTCTCTCACTCAGATACCAGTGAACGTCTCTAACGCTCTGGTTCTGGCGCAGCAGCTCTCCTCTTTCACCAGCAGGGCGGCGCTTTTCGGAGACATGATGGATGTCATTTTTGTCACACACCTTGTAGAAAGAATCACGCGGCTGGTGGAGCGTATCAGAGAGGTAATAATCAGATCCGTGGTAAAAACACTGTAACAGCCTTTTGTGGCTCGTTGCTTTTATAAACAATTCCAGCGGGGTCTTTTAACCGTTCAGCGTGTGGTTTGACTATAGCGTGCACATTTATAGACTTTCTTGTATAAATGATGCATGTTTCTGCAGCTGTGACTCAGTTTCTGCAGCTCTAGACCTTGTACACTTGTGCGTCTCTCTTAGAGTCAGCGGTCTGCTACTATGCAATTTAGATGCAATTTGAGTCTCAGCACACTGTTATCAGTTATTTTCAGCTTTAAGTATTACGTACACATGTTCAGTGAACACGTTTGGCATTTTAATAGCACTGGCGGACACTAGAAGAGCTGCTGGAGGGTTTAGCTGAGCAAATAAAGAGAACCTTGGGGGACATTTGTGTTAATTATGTAACTAAGGTTCAGTAGCCTCCGCTATAAGTGACCTTTAGACCAGAAATATACTCTATACGTGTCTATATGTCTGGCAGCCGCTTTTATTCAAAGCTGTTCATTTTTTCAGTAGCCTTTGTATAATCCTTGGGAATTGAACTCATGACCTTGGTGTTGAGAGCCAAGGTCATGGGTTGAGTTTGGGGGTGTTAATGCAATACATTTACATTTACATTTACATTTATGCATTTGGCAGATGCTTTTATCCAAAGCGACTTACAGTGCACTTATTACAGGGACAATCCCCCCGGAGCAACCTGGAGTTAAGTGTCTTGCTCAAGGACACAATGGTGGTGGCTGTGGGGATCGAACCAGCAACCTTCTGATTACCAGTTATGTGCTTTAGTCCACTACTCCACCACCACACAATAAGCGGTCCTGCGTGAATAAAAAGCAAGATGCTGTGCAACAAATGGACCTGAATGTAGAGGCCTTAAGAAAGATGCCGTTCTTTTAACGTGGGACGATGACTTAACAATGCAGTGCTTGTGGCGCGAGATGCTGAAGAAACAGCAAGAAGCTTTTCACAAAATTGCAACAACACATATTTGTTTTCAGAAATAACAAAGATGACACAAAAAAGACACATCCTGATGTCTAATCTTGCATATTAACCTTCCTGGGCTGTTCGGTCATTTTTGACCATTAATTGGCTCTATCACTCTACTATCTCCTCTCCACCAATAGCTGGTGTGTGGTGAGCGTACTGGCGCACTATGGTTGCCGTGGCATCATCCAGGTGGATGCTGCACACTGGTGGATGTTGAGGAGAGTCCCCTTGTTCACTATTTAAAGTTTGAAGTTTTCAGTAAAGCGTTATATAAATATATACATACAAAACATTAATTCACTCATAATCTTGCATATTAACATTCCTGGGCTGCTCGGTCATTTTTGACCGATTTCAGATTTGTTTTAGTAATAAAATTGGTTTCCTCAATCAAGAGTGGTACAAGACTTTGTGACTTCCTAGACTTGCAATCTGGACATGCAAAAACAACTTTGGACTTGATTCGATGAGTGTAAGTGGTTGTCAAATAAGAGCGACAACTTTGCTGTTTGCGGTCAAATATGACCGAAAGGAAATGAATGGGAGACACAGTTGTTTTTTTACGTGTCTAATATAATCAATGAATCTGCCACAATGCTGAACATAAACACACACAAATGAATGGGTGAGACTAGCCCCAATGAACATGTTAATGTCTGGGAGCCGCACCTTTCAGACAAAACATTGAATCTTTCTGTTTTGGAAACAAAGAAACAGTAAACTAACTTTCTATCAGGAAGACTCGCAGACTTGAGTGAGATTTAAGATGACATTTATTTGATGAATATAAAACAGAAATGTAATGTCTCTCTTTGGTGTGAGCCCCATCTGGCGGTCCAAAGAAGTTGTACTCGGAACCGTCATATCCTGCCAGAGATAGGAGGCAGGGGCGAGGAGCCTACCCCCGTTCAGGACGGGACTCAACAGGTGATGGTGGGGTGGAGGAGGTTGCTGTGTTAGCACACTGAAACAGCAATGTGATAGATTTTGAGCTGACTTATAAAGCAATGGCTTACATGTGATTGGCTAGGAGTTCCCCAGCTAATGGTGCAATGATGTACAGCTGCTAGCCTTCCCGCGAGAACTACGCTGCACTTACATTTCTTGTAATTTTCTGAGTTAGTGAAGATTAATGATTGCTAACAAAATGCTTATCCTACTGTATGTCTTCTCTTTGTAACACCATGGTCAGGTTTGACAGTAAACATACAGTATTATACATTATTTCAAAAACAGACACTTTAAATCAATTAAAAATATGCTAAATTTTAACAAATAATAGTTACAATTTTGGTCTAAATATATACCCAAATGCAAATCTACACTTAAAGTTAGAAAATCAAATAATTAATTTACAACATGCAAATTTCATAATTTTCAAGTCATAAGATTTTTCTTTTTTCCACCAAATGTCAGATATCTGCCCCCTAATGAATGATAAGTTCTCCTATATTCATCAGGTTCAACTTATAGAAGTGTTGGTTTTTACTGAAGTGAGGTTAACATATATTTGCTTATTAGGGTTCAATTGTATAAGTGCGTAATTGTAAAGATTTGTATTATTATTATTATTATTATTATTATTCTGCCCTAAAACTGTTTATGCAGTCCAAACCGTAAGTTGTAGAGAGCTGAAGCTTTGAGAGAAGGTAGTCCCCCGGAGTACTACGGTGTATCAAAGTTTCGGCCCGATTGGCCTCAAGGTGGCGCTATAGTGATCATTTCTCCATTTTGGCCCATAACTCCTAAACCGTTTGTCGCACACTCAAGTGTCTTACATCGTTGGATTCTTTGGCTCAAGTCGAACAAAACGTATATCACCGATTTCATTTCCGTCATGAAAATGTTAACGCTAATTTGCATAATTTGGAAAACCTACTTTTTCTAACTCCTACGCCGTATGTCCAATTCACACTAGAATTGGCGTGTCTACTATGAACCCTCCTGACAAAAAGTTATCAAAGGAATTTTGATTTGTCAAAGCGTTACGCAGATATAAGCCAATGAATTGTCTGGCGTCGTCCATTTTGTATGTATTGACCAATATCTACCAAACGAAAAGGCCAAATGTTACGAAACTATACTGTAGGGGGCGCTGCAACTAAAAAACACTAATAACCCCGCAACCATTTGATCAATGAAGTTGAAAATTGGTATGCATCTTGTAGGGGCCAAAGGCTAACATATACTACAATATCAGTCGGACAAATAAAAAACATGGCCGCCAACAGCCAATCACTTTTCAGCAGCTAATAACATCAAATCTGAATGGCGACCGTTACGAAACTTGAGATATTTGTATACAGTGATAGAATGAGGCTGTGTACCAAGTTTTATGAAAATCAGCCACAAGGTGGCGCTATAACAAGAACATTTACGTTTTCACCAATAACTCCGCAACCGAGTTGAATAATCTCAAAATTATTTTTCCTCAATTCCTTGCACCAAGACCTACAAAATGTATATCTTCATTTTATGGCATTTTATAAAATGTTTGCGCTATTCAAATTTTCTTAAAAAGCAACTTTTTCGAACTCCTCCTAGGATAAAGGAGAATAAATAAAAATTATTTGATTTTCACAAAAATTAGTGTGTGTCTACTATGAATCCTCCTGAAAACATTTTGACCCATCGAAGCGTTGCGAAAATATAAGCCAACGAATTGGTCAGGCGTCATCCGTTTTGTGCGTATTGACCAAGCGTGCTGCACAAGCCCTCAAAAGTGAAGCCAAAACATCTCGATCGCCCCCCGGTGGCTGGTCCTAGTATAGGTCATAAGCCCCGCCTCCCCATGTTATTCAACGGGACGTGAGACCAACTAAACAATGAAATGACACTTCACATATCTTTTTTCCAAAGATAGTTTCTGTCATTTACTGTCGTTTCTATCACGTTGATGTCATTTCAAGTGTTTGTTTTCAAAATAATTTTGTTTTTAGTTATTTGATGCTATAAAAACGCTGCTGTGACATCATGATTGACAGCTGTGATTGACAGGTTCTCTGAGTGAAGTAGTCACTGAAGCACCAACTGACTTTTTTTCGGGATCTTCGGAGGACTGAGGAGATTGGAGCTTTAAATTTAATATCTACATTTCTATAATTAATTATTTCACACCGTCATAAGTCATAAGTCAAAAGTGCAGGGGCGTGTGCTTGCTTGATTTCGCGGCTTTACTTCCTGCTCACTACTGCGCAGGTCTGGTCCCGAAATCGCAACTGCGCAGACTCAAGTCCCAAGATGTCAGCGCCATATCGGGACGATGGTGGCTTCAGTTCTCACCAATGGAAAAGAGCGAAGGGGCGTCGGCCATCTTTTTTTACAGTCTATGGTATTGACCAATATCTGCCAAATGTTATGAAACTTGATACACGGGTACAACAACACATTTTGAGTCTGCCTACAACATTTCAAAAGCATTCGCCTATAGGGGGCGCTACAACTAAAAAATGCTCATAACTCTGCAACTGTATTATCAATGAAGTTGAAAATTGGTATGCGTCTTGTAGGGTCCAAATGCTAACATATTCTACAATATGACTCAGACAAATAAAAAAACATGGCCGCCAGCAGCCAATAATTTTCCAGCAAAATGGCTGTATAAATGATGTGTAAATTATTGTATATTAATGTGTTTTGGAGTGGTGGTGGTGTAGTGGTCTAAGCACCATAACTGGTAATCTGGTACTCAGGAGGTTGCTGGTTTGATCCCCACAGCCACCACCATTGTGTCCTTGAGTAAGACACTTAACTCCAGGTTGCTCCGGGGGGATTGTCCCTGTAATAAGTGCACTGTAAGTCACTTTGGATAAAAGTGTCTGCCAAATGCATAAATGTAATAAATGTAAATGTAATATTATTCAATGTTATCTGCTATAACTACATCTAGGACTCCCTAGGTCAATAATTATCAAAGAAAAGTTGAACTTTAGTTATTTATTTAGGTATTTAGGGGTTGCATTTATCATGTGGGTTTGACCAAGTGTATCCAAAAGCCGATAATTCCTAAAATAAATATTCAAACTTCTAAACCTGTTAATTGCTGCTAGCAGCTATATTTTGCATTTGCAATTGTATGATGTAATTGATTGACCGTGAACAGCCGAGGTGTCGACCTTTATTGAATAGCCAATAAGGTTAAACCTATTCATCTTTAATATGTTTGATGCATGTTTAAATAATTGTAAGTAGCTTATAAGAAGCCTGTTGAAATATTTGGTTAAAGTTTGGCGTGTTACAGTTTGATACAGTATGTTTTTGTCATTTCGTGCAATAGAACTAAAATTCTATTTTCGTCTATTATGATCATATGCCATTTTAGTCCGAGTAAAATTGACTAAAAATGTATGACTATCATGAGCACGATGCAATATTGACTAAATGGACATTTTCGCCAGAAGACTAAAGACGTAATGACTCAAATGAAAACCTTTTAAAATGAACACTAATTCATAGGTGTGTTTGATTACATCAAGGCTGTGTTTGGTTTATGGTTAAATTAGAAACAGAATGAGGCATTCACAACTCAGCTCACAGGCGAATTAATGGTGCCCTCTTCAAACGCGTCCTTTCAGACTGCATTAGCATCTATAAGCTCACATTTAATACTGATACGGCTCACTCGCCGCCGCAGGGCTTTAAAAGGCAATTCAGCAGAAACTTATTTCAGCTATGGTTCAAAGGTCAGTCACAGGTCGCAGGAACAATATGAAAATGGTTTTACTCCCTACAGTCATTTTTCCTCTGTTAATGAATTATTCAAATAAAAGAAAAACATTCTCCATATCACCCACAGAGGATAATCTTAATTGCATCTTCATTGGAACTGCTGAATTTCAGTGTCCTTGTATCATTGTGATGGCTTGTACTAGACGTTAATGCAGTCTTTCATGAATATCCCATTTATGGGGATTGACTCCTGTGTTTTTGATTTCTCTGCTGGTGTAAAACGAGTCATAGTTCTTGTAAAAGTGTAAATCTGTTTGTACGACTCAAAGGTGGTAATTCTGACATGTGAACGCAGCATTAGTAATAGTTGTCTTTTGACTTTATACTATATAACAACAGGAATTGTCATTTTGAAACGTATGAACTTAAACGACAATAAAAAATTGCACTTTTTTTTTGCTAGATGCTAACATGAATTTAATGATGTGGTCTTGCTACACACTCCAACCACTTTCCCTATTGCCAGTGAAAACCGTCGTTTTATTTAATCGTATAAATATGTCAATTTTCTCCCGTTTTTTCCCCAATCTGGAACGGCCAATTCCCAATGCGCTCTAAGTCCTCGTGGTGGACTCAGTTGGAGGAGGAATCTCAGTTGCCTCCATGTCTGAGACCGTCAATCCGCGCATCTTATCACGTGACTTGTTGAGCGCGTTACCGTGGAGACGTAGCACGTGTGGAGGCTTCACGCTATTCTCCGCGGCATCCACGCGCAACTCACCACACGCCCCACCGAGAGCGAGAACCACATTATAGCGACAACGAGGAGGTTACCCCATGTGACTCTACCCTCCCTAGCAACCGGGCCAATTTGGTTGCTAAGGACACCACACTCCAGACATGAAACAAAATAGACTGAAGAGCGCACGGCAGGGAATATAACCCAAACCATGTGCTCATACAAAGACAGACATGGGCAGATAATGGCACGGTCTAGGACAGAACTGTGACAATATGTGTGTGTGTGTGTGTCTGTTTGTTTGTGTGCGTGTGTGTTGTCTGTTTGTATGTGTGTGTGTGTGTTTGTGTGAGTGTTTGTGTGAGTGTTTGTGTGTGTGTGTCTGTTTGTTTGTAGGTGTGTGTGTGTGAATATGTGTGTGTGTGAGTGTGTGTGTCTGTTTGTTTGTTTGTTTGTGTGTGTGTGTGTGTGTGTGTGTGTGTCTGTTTGTTTGTAAGTGTGTGTTTGAATATGTGTGTGTGTGTGTATGTCTGTTTGTTTGTTTGTGTGTGTGTGTGTCTGTTTGTTTGTTTGTTTGTGTGCGTGTGTGTGTGTGTGTCTGTTTGTTTGTTTGTGTGTGTGTGAGAGTGTGTGTGTGCAAGTGTTTGTGTGTGTGTGTGTGAGCGTATATGCGTGTGTGCGTGTGTGTCTGTTTGTTTGTAAGTGTGTGTTTGAATATGTGTGTGTGTGTATGTCTGTTTGTTTGTTTGTGTGTGTCTGTTTGTTTGTGTGTGTGTTTGTGTCTGTTTGTTTGTTTGTGTGCGTGTGTGTGTGTGAGTGTGTCTGTTTGTTTGTTTGTGTGTGTGTGTGCAAGTGTTTGTGTGTGTGTCTGTTTGTTTGTAAGTGTGTGTCTGTTTGTTTGTTTGTGTGTGTGTGTCTGTTTGAATGCGTGTGTGAGTGTGTCTGTTTGTGTGTGTGTGCGCATGTGTGTGTGTGTGTGTTTGCGTGTGTATGTGTGTGTGCGTGTGTGTGTGTGTCTGTTTGTGTGCGTGTGTGAGTGTGTCTGTTTGTGTGTGTGTGCGCGTGTGTGTGTATGTGTGTGTGCGTGTGTGTGTGTATATGATAGTTCTATATTAAATAGTGAACGTCCAAAAATAAAAGACAGAAGTGTTGCTAGATATCGCTAACATAAAATTTGACATTTTATGATGTTAAGCATATTTAAATTATAAGAGTAAATGCTTTAGCAGCCAAAGAACACTATAAAAACCCTGGGACTCAAACTGAGTATTAATTTAATAGAAGATGTTGCATGTTCCTTTTGAGTTGTATGAATAAGAGCCAGATCTCTGTGTGTGTGTGTGTGTGTGTGTGTGTCTGTAGTTGGGCGATTACGTGTTTGACATCGCGAGTAACATGATGCAGGTGGAGGAACACATTCTCTGGATGGCTCAGAACGAGACTCGCGCATGTACGCGTGTGGTCCAGTGTGTGGAACGCATCGCAGATCTCGCGCTCAACACAGACACAACTGTCATCTCTAAGGTAATGCTTCAAAACCAGCGATTTCCAGAGTAAAAAATCAAAAGACTTAATAATAAAAGACATTGAAATTTGTCCCTCTATATTCTGAATAACTGAAAAACTGGAATCTACGCCCCCGTTCTGGTCTATGGATATTCTACTAATGTAGGTTACAGATTAAAACCATTAATCAAGACTTTGTTTTGTGTTTATATATATTTGTAGAAACAGTCCTTGAGACTCACACAGAGGCACCCTCGTACAATGAATGATTTTTATTTTCCAACAAGCAATTAGTGGAAGAAAAGTAGGTCAAAATCACATCCATCTCCCTCTCTGTCACTGCAGGTCTCTCCTAACATCGCTCTGGAGGCGTTTTTAATCCGACAGGCCGGTGTCACTGGTTTATTGTGCACTGTAATGCAGCGTGAGCCTATAGCGCCCCCTGTGGCAGATGCTGGACACAACAAGGGTGATAGTGTTACCGGGTCAGACCAGAAAACCCTCCTGAACTTCAGATGTCACACTGTGAATGTCTCTGGGTCACCCATGGGTCAGCTTAGCCAGGTAAGAGTCATTACACTATGGACACTAACCATCCAAACCATTCAATGTGTTAAAAATCATTGTACGTCATTATTCAGATTTTACTTCGATCGCTAAAACTAATTTGGTCAAAAATGGCAAGACGGCAAAAAATTGCTCTGGTTAACACTGTGTCAGTAAATGCAATTTCGGGAGTGACTCCTGTATTCTGTCCTCACACACTGAGCAGTAATTTTTAAGTATTTATATAATAATTACTTTTAAATAGTAAATATTTTGGAATATATCCGCCATATATTTGTCATATATTAATTCATTTGATGTAAAAAAAAAAGTAATACAAATAAAATTAACATCAAATTAACTACTCGCTTGACCATCCAAAAATTGGTGTAATTTTAAGCACAGAAGTTGGACTTTACAATGCATGTACAGTCGGCAATATGACCAACAAGTGCTTTTTAAAGACAAATTAGAAGTGTTCCGTTTTCATAACTTATTAAATATTATTATTTTCTGTTCACCATACTGTAAAACATGCTAAACATCTTACAGATGGGCAAAGGGTTTAACGACGAAGCACAGACCGAATACATATTGAGAGTTTAGTCATAAAATAAAAACTTTGTGACATCAGATAAATATATTAACACATGACCGTCTACATTTATACATATTCCAGAGAGAGAGAGAGAGAGAGAGAGAGAGAGAGAGACAGAGAAAGAGAGAGAGAGAGAGAGAGAGAGAGAGAGAGAGAGAGAGAGAGAGAGAGAGAGAGAGAGAGAGAGAGAAAGAGAGAGAGAGAGAGAGAGAGAGAGAGAGAGAGCGAGAGAGAGAGAGAGAGAGAAGTATCACAGCATTATAAACTAGTGGCTTAAGTTTTAACAAGATCCCTTATCATTCCAGTCTGCTCCGAACAGTTTGAGCAGCACATTTTAGTGCATCAAAAATTCAATCTAATACTATCCAAACACACAGAACAAACCCCCAAACGTACCTAAAAGTTTAAAATAATTCTTGTCTTACAATCAATGGTATTTCCTTCAGGAAATGCAAATCTCATAAACTTCTTCATATTGCTGTAATTGCCATTTTAGGCACTCCACTTCGCATTGTGCCTAAGAACAACCCCTTATTGCTTTAATTTAATATCTGCATTGATTGTTCACCAACATATTTGTAAACACATTCTCCAGATCTTGATGGAGTCTGGTAAGATATTCAGCACTTAAAATGAGCAAAGCCACTTGATTGAGACAGTAAAAACATGAAGAAAAGACAAACAGCATCTGCTCTGATTGACTAAGAAAGTGTGTTTTGGCTTTAAGATTCTGGGTTGATGGAATAGTGAAGAAAAGATGATTAAAACTGCATCTCTAATGTATTTCAGCAGTCATTTGTGTGTTTGTTTATTCTGTCAGTAACATGCTTTAAGATATTTGTTTAATCCGTAAACTACACAGTAAATGTTCACATTCTGCAAGCAATCTGCTTTAGAAATGACAATATGGACAACATAAAGAGGAAGTGTGTATGTGTGTGATTATTAAATTAATGCATGGTTTTGCTCGTCCTTTTCCAGCTGGTATTCGTGTTATTTGACGAGCTTTTGCATCCCATTAGTGAGCGGTCAGTCTCAAGTAGATTAAAATCTTTAGTCAGATTTGGACTCTTGTAGTGGTCATTTGGTGTATTGGCCCAGGCAGCCAAGAAGAGAGATAGCAGGCATAACTTAGAAGGATTCAGGAAAACCTCTATGACATCCAGAAATTCCCAAAACACTGGGATGAGCATTTCCCCCCACTTTGTCAAATACAGCACATTATAGCCCACGCTGTTTAATCCAGTTCCAGGAATAATTATTAGGGTGTTATTGTTTAATAGAATTCTGTGCTGGATATGACACTGATGGAAACGACACTTTTAATGTTTTATTAAATAAAAGAACTGACTATTTAGTCTTGCTAAGTCTAATTTCATAGCTTACACTTTATGTATTCTAAATATACACAATTACATCATATTTTTTCACATTTTTGGGGCAAAATTACAGCTTGATTGGAAATGATGGCCAATTTAAAGTGATATTTCCCTTGATTCTTCTTTTTTTGTCTCAAGCATGCTCTTCACTGACACTTTTGTCCACTTGTTTAACAAGTACACTAACTTTTGAAAAAATAAGATTTATGAAATATGATTTAATTGTGTATTTAGAATGCATAAAGTGTAAGCTACTTCAACTATCATCCCTGTTCCCAAGAAGTCAAGGACCACAGGACTTAATGACTTCAGACCCGTCGCCCTGACATCTATGGTGATGAAATCCTTTGAGCGCCTTGTGCTTTCTCACCTCAAAGACATCACCGACCCCTTCCTGGACCCCCTGCAGTTTGCATACAGAGCCAACAGGTCTGTAGACGATGCAGTCAACTTGGCCCTCCACTACATCCTCCAGCACCTGGACTCCGCAGGAACCTACGCCATGATCCTGTTTGTGGATTTCAGCTCTGTCTTTAACAACATCATCCCGGCTCTGCTCCAGGAGAATCTCTCCCAGCTAAGTGTGCCTGTCTGACAGGAAGCAGTATGTGAGGCTGGGGAAACACGTCTCCGACTCACAGAC
This sequence comes from Xyrauchen texanus, assembly GCF_025860055.1. NCBI lineage: Eukaryota > Metazoa > Chordata > Actinopteri > Cypriniformes > Catostomidae > Xyrauchen > Xyrauchen texanus. The sequence goes on from NC_068295.1 coordinate 1,546,163, forward strand.
CATTAGCACTGGATCTCCCCAGGGCTGCGTTCTTTCTCCTCTGCTCTTCTCCCTGTACACTAACAGTTGCACCTCCAGTCACCAGTCCGTCAAGCTTCTGAAGTTTGCGGACGACACCTCCCTCATCGGACTCATCTCTGGTGGTGACGAGTCCGCCTACAGGTGGGAGGTTGACCACCTAGTGACCTGGTGCAACCAAAACAACCTTGAGCTCAACGCTCTAAAGACAGTGGAGATGGTTGTGGACTTCAGGAAGAACTCAGCCTCACCTGCACCTGCCCCCATCACCTTCTCAACTCCACAATCGACAATGTGGAGTCTTTCCGCTTCCTGGGAACTATCATCTCCCAGGACCTCAAGTGGGAGCTGAACATCAGCGCCCTCATCAAGAAAGCACAACAGAGGATGTACTTCCTGCGGCAGCTGAAGAAATTCCACCTGCCAAAATCAGTGATGGTGTACTTCTACACAGCCATCATCGAGTCCTATCCTCACATCCTCCATCACTATCTGGTACGCTGCTACTACTGCCAAGGACAAGGGCAGACTGCAGCGTGTCATCCGGTCGGCAGAGAAGGTGATTGGCTGCAATCTGATGTCGCTCCAGGACCTGTATGCCTCCAGGACCCTGAAGCGTGCTGGAAAGATTGTGGCTGATCTCTCCCACCCCTGGCCACAATCTCTTTGAATAACTCCCCTCTGGCAGAAGGCTGAGGTCCATCAGGACAAAAACCTCACGCCACAAGAACAGTTTCTTTCCATCCGCCACTTGCCTTATCAACAAGGCCCGGTACCCACCCTGACACTCTCCACATGCCACCACTGGCTCTACATGCCACTCTACTTACTCTGCTCTCTTTATTTTATACTTACTTTTAATTGATACTGCGTGGACATATTTATATTTATATTACTTATATTTTAATTCTTGTTTCATATATTTAGTGATTGTGTGACACGCACCTACAACACCAAAACAAATTCCTTGTATGCGTAAAAAACTTACTTGGCAATAAAGCTTTTTCTGATTCTGATTCTGAACTTTATTAGGGGTAGAATTGTCTTGTGTGCAGGAAATGACACCAAAATTGTGAAATAGTCACAATTTATGAAAACACAATAAATATTGAAATTTTACATTTATTCATTTGGCAGATGCTTTTATCCAAAGAGTCTTACAAAAGAGGAAAACATAAGCGAATCAGTCAATCTTAAGGAGACAGTGGTACGAAAAGTGCCATATTACAAACTTTCACTAACATCAGAATAGTTTTCAAAACAAATACAAGTGCAATTTATTTATTTTTTTGTTAGTGATTAGTTAAGTGCTCTAGGAAAAGATGCGTTTTAAGTCGTTTTTTGAAGACAGAGAGTGAGTCAGCTTCACGGATGGACTTGGGAAGGTCATTCCACCAACGTGGTACGATGAAGCTGAAAGTCCGGGAAAGTCTTTTGGTGCCTCTTTGTGTTGGTACAACAAGGCAACGTTCATTAGCCGATTCTGGTGGGCGTGTAGCTCGGCAGGAATGATTTTAGGTATGCTGGAGCAGATCCAGTGACTCTTCTGTATGCCAGCATCAGAGCCTTGAACATGATACGTGCATCAACCGGCAGCCAGTGGAGAGAGACAAAGAGTGGCGTAACATGTGCTCTCTTAGGTTCATTAAAGACCAGACGTGCTGCTGCATTCTGGATCATTTGGAGAGGTCTAATAGCACATGCAGGAAGGTCTGCAATGAGAGCGTTACAGTAGTCCAGTCTAGAGATGACAAGGGACTGAACGAGCAGTTGTGTGGCATGTTCAGAGAGGAAGGGTCTTATATTACTGATATTGAAGTATCTACATGATCTTGCAGTCTGTGAGATGTGGTCCATGAAATTTAGCTCATCATCAATGGTTACCCCTAGATTTCTGACCGTTTTGGAAGGCGTTACTGTAGTCAAACCAATCTGCGCGGTGATGTTGTGTTCAACAGCAGGGTTGGCTGGAAAGACCAGGAGTTCGGTCTTGGCTGGGTTGAGTTGCAGGTGGTGTTCCTTCATCCAGGCTGAGATGTCTGTCAGACAGGCAGCGATTCGAGCGGTCACTGTGGTATCGTTGGGCTGGAAAGACAAGTAGAGTTGCATGTCATCAGCGTAGCAGTGGTAAGAGAATCCATGTGACTGGATGATGGGTCCCAGTGATGTTGTGTATAGAGAAGAGAAGTGGCCCAAGCACTGAGCCCTGAGGTACCCCGGTAAGTAGTTGATGTGGCTTGGACACCTCACCTCTCCAGGCTACCTTGAAGGACCTACCTGAGAGATAGGAGTTAAACCAGTCAAGCACAGTCCCTGTGATGCCCGGCGAGGAGAGGATGGAGAGCAGAATCTGATGGTTGACGGTGTCAAAGGCTGCAGAAAGGTCCAGGAGAATCAGGACAGATGATCTGGATTCAGATTTTGTTTACGTTTATTCTACTCTTTGTTGAGCTCAATGGTTCTCAACCTTTTTTTGACGAATGCCCCCCTACTTCATTCCCTTACCCCAGTCCCTCCTGACATAATTTAAAAGTGGACATTTTGTGTTACCAAAAAAAAAAACACCAGTCACCAGAAAACTCAATATTTGTATTATTTTGCTCAATGCAGCAATTGCTGCAATGATCAGAGGTGCGCGTTTAAGAGCTTGAGACCGGTCTGTCAGTAAAGAACGCACCTGTTTTGCACTCGCGCTGCTCTGTCAATTGAGCCGTATCCATCAACAGAGCCATACAGGTGCATTAGCTAAGATTGTGACTTCACCTGTCTATTTGACACTGCTAGACTTCAGAATCAGATGAACTGCAGTACAAATGCGTACAACCCGTATAATGGTGTCAGTCTAGATAAACATTGTAATGCAAACAGGAACTTAATGATGGATTTGTTTAACTTGATTTATAAACGCCACCCATTTGTAACCGAACACCCCCCCCCCCCCCCTCTACTAATTGTGGGGGTTTATAGATGATCATAGTTTTAAACATGTACTAATAAGTATTTTTAAAATGTATTTTCATAGTTTAAAGGGCACGTATTATGCTTCTTTTCACAAGATGTCATTTAAATCTTTGGTAACCCCAGAATGTGTTTGTGAAGTTTCAGCTCAAAATACCCGACAGATCATTTATTATACCATGTTGAAAATGCCCATTTTTGGGTGGTAATAAAATTATCTGTTTTTGTGTGTGTGTGTCTTTAAATGCAAATGAGCTGGTGCTCCCCGTCCCGTATCCAGAATAGGGCGGCGTTTTGACATCTCTGCTTGGGATAACTAGACATCATAAGCAATATGACTGACAGTGAATATAGTGAAGTTCAGCCCGATATGTTTGAACCGGAGTCAGACACTGATGAGGGAGAGACTCCGTCTGAAGGAACAACTTTGAGAATGAAACAGGAAGTTTCCGAATGGTTATTTGATACATTTAATTATTAGTTGTAGAGTTTTTTTCAGCAGTTTTGCAATGATGGATGAGCAACATACACACATACACACAAATACTGTTACAACTTTCACTATAACGAAACAACACCAACAAACAAACATGTCCGTCGGCAGTGTCCATCAACAGTCGTGGGCGGGGCCTATACAAAGTGACATCACTTTGTACAGAATCTGTGAACGGCTTGTTCCGAGACAGTGTTTATGATTAATGGGGATTCAAAAAAAGGATTGGGTGGATTTTTATCACTATAGGGTGGTTTTGTTCACACGTTTATGTTCAAACACCATGTAAAAGTGAATTTTGCATCTACGAGGCAGCTGTATGCTTTGAAGTGGCATCTGTTCACGAATTGGTGTTCTTCCAGAAGTGAAGACACCCAGAGGTGCGCAGTCGGGTCAGTGCTTTCCTTCCTGTAAGAGAGGTTGGAGGGGCAGCTGTCCCCCTCCACCTTGAATGTGCATGTGGGCACTATAGCGACACACCACGATGCGGTGGATGGTAAGTCCTTGGAGAAGCACGACCTGATCATCAGGTTCCTTAGAGGCGCTAGGAGTTCCTGGGACAGGTTAACCCTGGATGTCTTTCTTCCTCAGCCCTGCGGCAGGCGAATTCGGAGGAGAAATTCGATGGCAGGCCCAGTACTTGCATTAGTATACCCTGTACTGGGATAGGTGCTCCACATGTGTTGGTTGCCCGTGGTTAACCCCATGTGACAGATTTTCCAAGATACGGTTTTCCTGATGGCAAACTTGTGTCTTCCTTTGGTCCCCACCAGTCACCATGTTTGTAGAGGGGTGGCTTCTTTCCACATGTGGTACTTCTGGTTGGTAAGTCCATGTGACGTATTCTCCACATGTTAACCTCCCCTGTGGTCTCTGTGGTGTCGTTTCCCCATGGGAAATAGAACAACTTCCCTGATGTGAATACATCTGTCCCCAGCTGAAGGATTTTTCATTTTTGTGAGAGAAAAAGAAGAGTTGCTAGGGAGGGTAGAGTCACATGGGGTAACCTCCTCGTGGTCACTATAATGTGGTTCTCGCTCTCGGTGGGGCGTGTGGTGAGTTGTGCGTTGATGCCGCGGAGAATAGCGTGAAGCCTCCACATGCGCTACGTCTCCACGGTAACACGCTCAACAAGTCACGTCATAAGATGCGCGGATTGACGGTCTCAGACTCGGACGCAGCTGAGATTCGTTCTCCGCCACCCGGATTGAGGTGAGTCACTACGCCACCACCAGGACTTAGAGCGCATTGGGAATTGGGTGTTCCAGATTGGGGAGATAAAGGGATAAAAAAGCTGATAAGAGTCATTCGTTCTGGTTTCTTAATTATGGAAAATTAGTTAAAAAAAAATAAATAATAAGATTGATCATGATTAATCTTTAATTCACTAATAAAATCCAGCGAACTGTGTTAAGATACGTTTCGGGTGTCACCCTACAAACAGGTCGAAATGGTGTCCAAACCATTCTGTGATCAGATCACATAAACCACATATGAATGTGGTTAGAAACACATGTGGTTTGGTTACGTGCTCGTACATCTCAATGAGAATCATTTTCAAGGCTGGACCTGTTCATTCAGCTGCATACCCATCATGCACCTGAGTGCTGCAATCTCACCCTCTTTTATCTGTCCATTTCAAAGAGTGTTACGCTGTCCTCGAGTCGAGGGTTCACTCGTTGAGATCTCTGCTTCATTCATTCAACATTTATTGGTTTGCGAGTTGTAGCTCCGCCAGGTCAGAGCTGGATTCGTAGAGGATTGTGAGCACTTTCAGACACCGTGAGCACAACTGGACACAGCCGGTTTCATCCATTACGTTTTAATGTTATAAGTTATCAAGATGTTTCTGTGTTCATTGCACAAAATATCCAAAGCGTCAAAGAGAGGGTGGAGTACAAACATGAATAACTAAATGAAGACTAATATGATGAGTAAACTATTAAATGATAAAAGACACATCCCTTTACCAATACTGAACAGTTTTTTACTTTATTATTATTATTTTAATTATAAACGCTTTCATCTTTTTGTTTGCAGTATGCATGTTGCTGATCCATTAAATCTCAGCAGTTGTAAATGACGATGAAGTTGATAACATGTTTACGGGCTCCTCGATGCTCCTTCACCCCCAGGCGAGTTTGCCCTTTTCTCAAACCAGCGAAAGATAATTTATGCATTAGCGTTTTACTTTGCTGATCTTCATTAATCAGGCTGTGCTGTCAGAGTGGAACAGTGTTGAGATTAAATAACCAGATCCAGATACTCGATAGAGTTCTTCAACTTTAAAGCTTTTAGTAGATCTGTTTCCTGTGAATGTTGAGCAGTGGAGAAGTCTACAGATGGACAGATCTCTATTCATTTTATATCACAGTTGTTTTGGACATTTGTGCGTATGGTTGGAGGTGTTTTGCAGTGGTTGCCACACATGCATATATATATATATATACACATCCTTGTGGTACCCCACGTCCACATGTGTGGACGTTGTATTTTGGCTGATCTCAGTTCAGGAGACTCTGTGCTGTCAGTAAATGTTTAAACATTTGTGACAAAACAACATGGCGCTGATCACAGCGGAGTTTGTCTTAGTGTCTTTGGTTGAAACACCAACAAAACTACATCTGGTAAGAAATCTCATTAAGTGTTTACATTGAAACCTGTTTGAGTCAAAAGATTAGAGTGATTTATCGTGAAACGGCACGCTGTTAAACACAACGACCACATTCGTGGACTGTTTGCTCAGTTTCATATATCAGTTTCAATATCCTATATTCACTGTGTGAATTAATGGATGCATCAAAAAGCTGGAAAATGTGTCTTTTAGAGGCTTTATATGGAGTCAGGATGAAAATAAGGAGCATTTCAAACTGTTCTGAGACCAGTGCAGACAGACAGCACACTGGAGGTTAAGTCATGCACTAAATAGGGAGCTAGGGAGCATCCTATAGCTCTCCTATAACTGTTCTGAGACCAGTGCAGACAGACAGCACACTGGAGGTTAAGTCATGCACTAAATAGGGAGCTAGGGAGCATCCTATAGCTCTCTATAACTGTTCTGAGATCAGTGCAGACAGACAGCACACTGGAGGTTAAGTCATGCTCTAAATAGGGAGCTAGGGAGCATCCTATAGCCCTCATATAACTATTCTGAGACCAGTGCAGACAGACAGCACACTGGAGGTTAAGTCATGCACTAAATAGGGAGCTAGGGAGCATCCTATAGCTCTCCTATAACTGTTCTGAGACCAGTGCAGACAGACAGCACACTGGAGGTTAAGTCATGCACTAAATAGGGAGCTAGGGAGCATCCTATAGCTCTCCTATAACTGTTCTGAGATCAGTGCAGACAGACAGCACACTGAAGGTTAAGTCATGCACTAAATAGGGAGCTAGGGAGCATCCTATAGCTCTCTATAACTGTTCTGAGACCAGTGCAGACAGACAGCACACTGGAGGTTAAGTCATGCTCTAAATAGGGAGCTAGGGAGCATCCTATAGCTCTCATATAACTGTTCTGAGACCAGTGCAGACAGACAGCACACTGGAGGTTAAGTCATGCACTAAATAGGGAGCTAGGGAGCATCCTATAGCTCTCTATAACTGTTCTGAGACCAGTGCAGACAGACAGCACACTGGAGGTTAAGTCATGCACTAAATAGGGAGCTAGGGAGCATCCTATAGCTCTCCTATAACTGTTCTGAGACCAGTGCAGACAGACAGCACACTGGAGGTTAAGTCATGCACTAAATAGGGAGCTAGGGAGCATCCTATAGCTCTCTATGCAGCTATAAAAGGGCACTCATCGGTTCAGAGTGGAACTTCAGTAGATTGGTCTTCTGCATTATTCTGTCTTTTCTGCACACTGAAATAAAGCAATTATTGTTCATTTATACTTTAAAATTGATTCTGTTATTAATTTTATCTGACTCTAATAATCTGACTTCTAATTTAAGTTGACCTCTTATTTAACCTGTTGATATGCAATCGCTCACACTCGGGAGTGACGTTATTGTGCTTACATTTACAATATAATTTACCATCTATAAATGTAATTCATGTTAACAAATGATACATCTTGTCAAAGGTCTAAGGGTTCAACATTGGATCTCTGTTTCACGATAGCAATGCTCCAGAAACAGTAATTGAGTTATTTGTGCAGGAGTACAAATGAAAACATGCAATATCAAAACGGGACTTTTATTATGAAATCACGATCGCCAGATGAATCCAGTTCAACACACTTGGGTCAATCGTCCATGACAAGCGTTCATTAAAACATCCAATCGCACTTTTTGTCCATAAAAGTGAAACCTTTGAGAAATGTAAATATATTCTCCATTGTTTACATAAGATCTCTCCTGAAAGAATTGTTCTTATATATTAGAGTCTCATAAACAAAACCAGCCCGTCTCCAAAGTCTATTTTTAAACTGTGGCGTAGTTTTATTCATAATAGTCGAGCAGTGCCGTCAGATTTAGTGTCGTCTTGAGAGGCGGAGCCTTAATTTTACTCTGAACACTTCCAGAGAGTTTACAGAGATTAAAGCTGCAGGAACCTCATTTATTATTCGATCAACTTCAAATTTGAAACTTAACTTCTTTAGACTCGTGGGTTTGAGAACTTTGTATTTCTGGGTTGTCTTGCCACATTTATTAATGTTTTATTAGATTATAAAAACACGTTCAGCAAAAAATATTTCGATTACTATAAACTTCAGCTTCTCTAACTTTAAAAAATAACAATATATATTAATTCTGAAACTTGTGAAATAAAGCCCAAAGTGTCTCTTTCAAAAGATACTGCAACTGTGTCCAAACTCCAAACGGTCCCGTGAATACAACCATTTCAGTTCAGGTGTATCATTTTCATGGTTTGTGCTCAAAAAGGGGTGCACATCAGCAGGTTAAATTACAGCTCTAATTAATTTCTGATCATTCTTTTAATTAAAATGTTTAAGTAATTGATTACTCTGAGACCTCTTTCTCCTACTCGGTTGTCCTAGGTGGTTCTTATACCTGGTTGTCCTGGGTGGTTTTCTCCTATATTAAAGCTCCGTTCTTAGTCAGCGGTTGTAGGGTTAACTAATATCATCTGGTTTGGCTTGTCTCATAACCAGACGATATTAGAACTTGCTAAGACAGGTGGTGAGCAGTGAGTGAGAGTCTTTATATGGCTTTCTCCTACCCGGTTGTCCTGGGTGGTTATACTACCTGGTTGTCCTGGGTGGTTGTACTACCTGGTTGTCCTGGGAGGTTGTACTACCTGGTTGTCCTGGGTGGTTGTACTACCTGGTTGTCCTGGTTGGTTGTACTACCTGGTTGTCCTGGGTGGTTGTACTATCTGGTTGTCCTGGGTGGTTGTACTACCTGGTTGTCCTGGGTAGTTGTACTACCTGGTTGTCCTAGCTGGTTGTACTACCTGGTTATCCTAGCTGGTTGTACTACCTGGTTATCCTAGCTGGTTATACTACCTGGTTGTCCTGGGTGGTTGTATTACCTGGTTGTCCTAGCTGGTTGTACTACCTGGTTATCCTAGCTGGTTATACTACCTGGTTGTCCTGGGTGGTTGTACTACCTGGTTGTCCTAGCTGGTTGTACTACCTGGTTGTCCTGGGTGGTTGTACTACCTGGTTGTACTGGGTGGTTGTACTACCTGGTTGTCCTAGCTGGTTGTACTACATGGTTGTCCTGGGAGGTTGTACTACCTGGTTGTACTACCTGGTTGTCCTGGGAGGTTGTACTACCTGGTTATCCTAGCTGGTTGTACTACCTGGTTGTCCTGGGTGGTTGTACTACCTGGTTGTCCTAGCTGGTTGTACTACATGGTTGTCCTGGGAGGTTGTACTACCTGGTTGTCCTGGGTGGTTGTACTACCTGGTTGTCCTAGCTGGTTGTACTACATGGTTGTCCTGGGTGGTTGTACTACCTGGTTATCCTGGGTGGTTGTACTACCTGGTTGTCCTAGCTGGTTATACTACCTGTTTGTCCTGGGTGGTTGTACTACCTGGTTGTACTGGGTGGTTGTACTATCTGGTTGTCCTGGGTGGTTGTACTACCTGGTTGTCCTGGGTGGTTGTACTATCTGATTGTACTGGGTGGTTGTACTATCTGGCTGTCCTGGGTGGTTGTACTACCTGGTTGTACTGGGTGGTTGTACTACCTGGTTGTCCTGGGAGGTTGTACTACCTGGTTATCCTAGCTGGTTGTACTACCTGGTTGTCCTGGGTGGTTGTACTACCTGGTTGTCCTAGCTGGTTGTACTACATGGTTGTCCTGGGAGGTTGTACTACCTGGTTGTCCTGGGTGGTTGTACTACCTGGTTGTCCTAGCTGGTTATACTACCTGTTTGTCCTGGGTGGTTGTACTGGGTGGTTGTACTACCTGGTTGTCCTGGGTGGTTGTACTATCTGATTGTACTGGGTGGTTGTACTATCTGGCTGTCCTGGGTGGTTGTACTACCTGGTTGTACTGGGTGGTTGTACTATCTGATTGTACTGGGTGGTTGTACTATCTGGTTGTCCTGGGTGGTTGTACTACCTGGTTATCCTGGGGGTTGTACTACCTGGTTGTACTGGGTGGTTGTACTACCTGGTTGTCCTGGGGGGTTGTACTACCTGGTTGTCCTGGGTGGTTTCTCCTATATTAAAGTTCCAGTATGGTCTACCCTGGTCTAATGGTTGTCCTACCTGGTTCCTCACCCTGTTGCAGTACAATTGTATTCCTTAAGGAATATCTCAACTTTTTTTAATCCTCTACTTTTGTTGGATGTTTTAGTGATTTTAAGGAGTGAATTGATTGGTTTGTCATTATTGTGAATTGTGTGATTGATCCGTTCAGTTTATTTACTTCAGTTACTTCTTATGTAGTATATGCAGTGTTGTTATCTTGAGCTGCTCTTTGTTGTGTATGGTGTTCTAATAAGCCTGTCGTTGACGTGTAAGTGTGGGCAGTTGTGTGATTGTGTTACATGTTTCTGATGTAACTTCAGAAACTTTCATAGTGCATTGAAGTCTAAAATCTCACAAGATAAAGGCAACTTTGATTCGTCACGATATGACCCTTTGAAGAACTGATATGGTGTATTGCTCATAGATAGCAATCTGTTTACTCTCTTTCTTTTGGCATCTTGCCTTCACAAGCTTCTATTCTTCATTGAACACTTCAGCATTGTGTTTGTTTATTCTCCTTGACCATTTCTCATGGATAGATTAATGTGTTTGTGATCGTCTCTTTCTCCAAATATGTGACACTCCGTTCTAATACTTAAAATGCAGTGGATCTCATTTTAAAGGTGAAGTTTGTCATTTTTGGATGCTAAAATGTAATCTTAATATATTTATAGATTCTGGTTCTTTTGGTATCTTCATTTATCAGGCCCTATATGATTCAGTCCCAGAGATATGGGGATCTCAATGTGGCTGAATTTTACCCATTATTAGTGGGTCACTTTGCATAAAGCTGGTACTTATTGTATTTAAAGAGGAATGTCTGAAGAACAAATAATGCTGAAACTAGCAATGTACCTTTATTTATTCAAATTGACCATTTCAGTGTATTTTGGGGCAAAATTGGTTTGTTGTATGCAATTGTTTTGATAGAGGGAAACAAGATGCATTTCTAGTTTCAACATTATTTGTACTTAAGACATTCGTCTTTAAAAGACAGAAAGTATCAACTGTATGCAAAGTGACACACATTTGTTATTTGACCACTGAAAATGTCTATAATTTATTAATTTACTCATGGAGCCAAACTGAGAGCCCCATATCTCTCGGATGGAACCATATAGGGCCTAAACAATGAAGATGCCAAAAGAAATGTTTGTTCTGAATCAGAATCTAAAAGGATATTAAGATATATTTAATAATTCTTGAGTTACAGGCAAGAAAACTTTGGAAAAAGTACACGAAAAGTGTTTTTATCCCATTTTGAACTGTCACCATTTGTATATAATGCAACAAGGATTGCTAAATTCAACTGATTTTAGTAACAGACCTCCCAATCTCTGTGTAAAATTAAATAATGATGCTAAGAATATTTTTTTGATCTGTGGTTTTGCTCCAAAAATCATTGGTGAAAATTGCCATTTTGACCCCACTCTACAAAATAGTACTTACTAAGTAAATATTCATCCATGGCATTTCATATTTTGGTTTTCATCTTCATTTATGTATTTCTTAAACTAGAAAAAAAGTGTTCTTCAGTCCTTTGCTTTGTTGGACATAGCTTCATACCATGTGAGACACATTTGGTTTTTGACCATTGAAAATTGGTAAAATTTGACAATTTATGTGTGAAGAGAGAGCCCAATTGAGGCATTTGATATTTTGGCTTTCATCATCATTTATTTTTACCAGCAAATAACCATCAAACAAAACTTTGTGAGCCGGGGACCTCTGGGGTTTCACCTGGATAAAATACAAGTATCTTACCTGTTCTTTGAATTAAGATGAAAAAGTCACTGTTAAGGTTAAAATAAATATTATGGTTCAAAAAATAGTCTGACTGTATCCATTGTGTGTGTGTGTGTGTGTGTGTGTGTGTGTGTGTGTGTGTGTGTGTGTGTGTGTGTGTGTGTGTGTGTGTGTGTGTGTGTCCATGTGAGCTGGTGAGACAGCACCCGTGGCATGAATGATGTATTATCTGGAAGAACGCTCTAATGAATACGTCAATGTTCGGATGGAAGCGTTTGTAAGACTCCTTTGTATCAATCAGATGCTCTCTCTCCAGGGAAATCGATCAGCAAAGCTGCTTTACAAGCCCAGGGTCGCCAACACTATCTGCAGCTTTTTTGTGCTGAAAGAGAGATGAACGTTGTACGATTGAGAAATAAGATGAAACAGCATTTATGGAGGTTCACAAATGATATGCAGTAAAACTAGATGTTGACGTCATAGTGTCGTAGAGAAGGGGAGCTGCAAGGGCTGTTTATTTACATGTTGCTCAATTTTTTAAGTCAACGGGACATCAAAATCAACTGTTCAATTCAAGTTAAGCTCAGTTGGCAGAATTTGTGGCATAATGTTGATTACCACAAAAATGAATTTCGACTCGTCACTCCTTTTCTTAAAAAATGTTTTGTAGTACTCAACATTATGCTACAAATGCTGCTTTTGATTGCTTTGTCTCAATAATTTTTTTTCCAGCAGTTTCTTAGGCTGAGAGTCTCAGAATGTATCGTAATCTATATCATTAAAACGTTTTCTTTACAATGACACCAAACACTTGACCCTGTTTTTTATTGTTGTTGTTGTCGAGTTATAAGCCTGGAATTTTGGGTATCCCGTTGAAACAGGAAAACTCATTGAATGCTTCAGTGAGGGAGATTGTGTTTTAGGATGTTGAAAAAAATGGATTCAAATATTTGTACCCTCACTGAGTTTCAAGCAGAATTTCACATCACAGAAGAGTGATTGCATCATCTTATCTAGTTCATACCTATCAGAATCAGAATGAGCTTTATTGCTAAGTTGTCTCGCGTACAAAAGGATTTTTTTGTGGGGGGATTTCTCCTGAAGTCCACTATCATCTCCACTGTTTTGACCGTGTTCAGCTCAAGGTTGTTGTGACCGCACCAGACAGCCAGCGGATCAACCTCCCGTCTGTATGCAGACTCGTCACCGTCACAGATGAGGCAGATGACCGTGGTGTTGTCTGCAAACTTCAGGAGCTTGACAGTGGGGTCTTTTGCAGTGCTGTCATTCGTGTACAGGGAGGAGAGCAGTGGAGAGAGAACGTGTCCCTGAGGAGCACCAGTGTTAATAGTGAAGGTCTCGGATGTGACTTTCTAAAGTCTCACTAGCTGCTGCCAATCTGTCAGAAACCTGGTGATCCATAGACAGATTGTGGTTGGCATGGAGATCTCACTCAGTTTGGTTGAGAGAAGATCAGCTATGATGGTATTGAAGGCCGAACTGAAGTCCACAATTAGGATCCTTGCATAAGTCCCAGGTCTGTTGAGGTGTTGTATGATATAATGCAGTCCCATATTGACAGCATCATCCACAGACCTGTTTGCTCAGTAAGCAAGCTAAAGGGGGTCCAGCAGGGGTTCAGTGATGCCCTTCATGTAGGCCTAAACCAGTCTCTTAAAGACTTCAAGATCCCTGAATGGGAGAGCAACAGGTCTGTAGTCATTAAGTCCTGTGATTTTGCGTTTTTGGGGACCGGAATGATGGTGGAGCATTTGAAGCAGCAGGGAACTTCACACTGCTCCAGTGATCTAATGAAGATCTAAGTGATCTAATGCAGTCTGGGCCTGAAGTTTCCTAGTCTTTTGTTTCTGGAAGACCCAGCACACATCCTCCTCACAGGCCATAAGTGCAGATTGAGTAGCAGGAGGGGGAAGGAGGGGGGTTCCAGGATGTGTTGGTGTGTGTGAAATGAAGATCAGAGCAGGGTAGGGGTGTGAGACTAGGCTTTTCAAACCTGCTGTAAAACACATTCAGTTCATCTGCCATTTGCTTATTTTGTACAGTGAGTAGGAGGTGTAATATACTTGGTAATGCATTTCAGGCCTTTCCAAACACAGATGCAGGATCGTTTAGCTCTGATTGCCTTAGTCAGTATGTTTCTGGCCAATTTGAACAAGTTTGAAAGCTGTCATCCGAACCACGGACCGAGACCGCCTGAATAGTGGGTCTCGGTCCGCTTCCAAACGAACTCTGGTGCGGTTCAATTAATATGAACGCAACATGGACCAAAGACATCTAAATGGACCAAAAACAGGAAGTAATTTGCAGGAAGTAATACTGACCTCAAGCATACCTGCTTCTTCTCATCATAGGAGCTATATTGCCCATTATAGTTCGATACAGACATCGAACCACCATCAGCCGTCCTTGCAGCATATCTTCGTTTGTGTTTGCAACGGAGGAATTCCTGCGCTGTTTTGAATCCTTTACGCATTTTATTAGCTCTACATTTGTTCTCATCTGGTAGAAATACCACCATATATACATATATAAATCCAACGAGTGCATTACGCCCAGCCGCCAGCATTGTTTTGGATGACCGGCAAGTTCCGTCCAAAACTATATGTCATCCGTCAAGTCAAGTCAATGTATAGCGCCTTTCACAACACACATCTTTCAAAGCAGCAACCCCTCAACATTCTGCTGAGACACAGTCACCCAAAGCGCCTCAGATCAGCCCTGAACTCAACCAAACTGCACACATTTCACCAGACACAGAGCCCTGCATAAGCAACCAACCTCATTTGATCCCCACCCATACCTCACACATCAGTGGGCCAGCTAACAGTCTAGCAGACCAATCACGTTACAGGAAAGTCCCATGACTCACCCAGCCAATCTGAAACAGGGCCTACTCTTCATTCTTTGGAGCCTTCAGAACCCTTGATTATTCAAGAATCGACATTGTTTAGCTCTTGCCCCCAAGTGAAAATGGATGTCAACATGGTTTCTGAAGATAGTTTGCCTGTCCCAGCTGGAGCAGATGCCTGTCCAGGTGCTCTTCCCCAGTGTTCATCTCACAACTGGGAAGGTGTGGATGCAGAGCCCAGTGTTCATGCCCCTTCCTCCCCTACACTGATGCCCTTCACACCAACCAAAGATCTTGCCGTTTCGACATCACTTAGTAATGATGTTGTTATTTCAGCCTTTGATGGCTCTCCAACCAGTACAGATGTTGAAATTAATGGAAATCAAGATGAGGGTGCTGCTACTTTTGACATTGAATGCTACCTGCAGCCCACAGTTAGATAGAGCATGTCTCCGGTACAGAGTCATGCAGAAGAGAGTTTCTCTCTTGGGGTAGTATATGCTGAGATGGAGAGCCCTGTATCTCAGGCAGAGGAGCACACTCTGGATATTTTGGCAACACCTAAAGTGTGAACACTAAACGAACCAGAGCTAAAGGTACCATTTTCCTTTTTGGTCCGGACCAAGAGAACCGAACTACAAGTGCGAACACACCCTTAGAAAACTCCTGATGTTGCTATACCAATTAGCTTGAAGTGAAAATCAGCCCTCCTTTCCTGATTAAATAATCAATCGCACGATCATGCAGAACATCTCTTAATTTAAATGCATAAGGATCTCTTGTGATGACAGCTGACTCGTCAGGAAGATCTCGCGCTCTTCGCTTTCAAATTACGTACATCACTTAAAGCGTGATTGCGTCACTCAAGGCCAGGTAGAAGGCCTGGACATATCCTAAAGACCACACCCACCAACAACAAATAAATCAATCTGATTGGCTGATGAATCAGACTTTAGTTGCTCATTCATTTGCACTGTTGAGGGATTCTGTGGAAACTCTGAATTCTTGAGGGGGTGGAGCTCAGGTTCACGCGCTGCTTTGGGACGAAGACACTAATAAATATAGTGTTTTTTTGGCTTCTTTTCAGTGTACAGTTGTATTCTTTTGGGGCTTGTTTTTTCAGACTTGGTCGCCCGCTTGTCATGAACAACAGAACTGATCATATCTGCTTTATATATATATATATATATATATCAAAGCCCTTTACATAGCATATGAATGATGCGACGGCAGCCATAGTGCGCCAGAACGCCCACCACACACCAGCTATTGGTGGGGAGGAGAGAGTAGAGTGATTTAGCCAATTCAGGGATGGAGATTAATACAAGGCCATGATAGATAGGGGCCAATGGGGGGGATTTGGCCAATATATGGCAATAAATGTTGACATTTCAAAAAGATTAAAATTTTTGTAATGTTTAACGTGGGGCATTTTGCTGCATTGATGGCATAATTATTGTAAAAGACAGCCAGATTGTTTGACTCAAGAGTGACAAGACAGTTACAGTAGAACAAACTGTGTGAGTGTCATGTGTGAAGGTCTCACACGTGTGTAGAGATGCATGTAGTGACGTGAGCTGGTGGAACAGGATGGAAGGACACAGAAAGGTTGTGGAGATAAAGAGGAAACATATTCTGGTTAGTAGATACAGAGCTACAGCAATTACCTCCACCCTGATGAAAAGCCCTTTAAATGCACAGCGCTGCAGGATGGCTCATGGGGAGGAAAGATTCACTTACCGTAATCCAGTGTTCAAGGGCGGCGTATCGCCTTAAGCATGCCGGATGAAAATTCCTATTTTAACTGCAGTGTAAAAAGCAGTAGAGTCGAGAGATATCTATCAAAGCTTCAGAAACTGCATTGATGCCTTTTCCCAGTTGTGGCACATTTGCTGTAATGTTTTCTAGAAGTAGTTTAAGAGTCTATAGTACTAATATACCTGGAGAGAATGATCTGTAAGCATCCACATTCATCCTAATGACAGTTGCTCGGCTGGCACACGATGCCCATGCAGGGGTGGACTGAGAAGATAAATCGGCCTGGGATTTTACATAGAAACTGGCCCAAAAGTTGTTGGGGTAGGTTGCTGTCCTTTTCATATGGCAGGCCCATTCGGCATATCGCGGCGCCGTTTTGTGGTCCGCTCTGCATAATTTTGGCTTATCGGATTGTATTGTATTGTATTAATGTATTTTGTTAAAAAATACACAATTGAATCATAGGGAAAGTAGGAGGTGAGAACCGGCTTTACAATATAAATAATAGTTTAATATAAAACTGAAACAAAAAGTCGGCCTTCATCCCTCTCTGAGGCTTGATTAGCCTAATTGGGGTCGCCCTCCCCAGGGAAAGAAAGAACGGGGAGTGGTGGGGAGTGCGGCCCCTAATTAGGCTAATTAGGGAGTGCCGTCTACACTGTCTGCCGGCGGGTCATCCCGTCTACCTGGATGAGGGAGAGGACAACGGGAGGGAAGCAAAAAAAAAATTGTGGCACCTACACGCCGTAACGGCGATTGTGCCAAATTAACAAAACATTTTAAAAAGAGAGGGAAAGGCCAAAACGGAGCGGCAGTGGAAGAGAGAGGTTCTCTGATACGCCGTAGGTTGGTCCTCGGCCACTCTTCCACCCTCTAATGGACGACAGCCATGCCTCCCCAAATGGATCGGAGGCAGACCTCCGTCCCCTGGTGGACGGAACGCTTCGCTGCGTTTTTGGTGGATGGTAGGGGTCCCCCCCACCACTGGCAGAGGTAACCGCTCCAGGCGGTTGGTTGGTTGGGAGCCCCTCCTCCCCTCACAGTCGGCGGCCGTTCCTCCACTTCCAGGCGGCCGGGCTTCTCCGTCGTCTAGCGGATGGCCACAGCTGCTGGATGGTTGTGGCGAGCACTCTGCTACGGTGCATCCCTCCTCCTACCCAGATTTCGGCTCCAGTGTAAAGGGGGTCACAGGGAAAAGAGGAGGCGAGAACCGGCTTGATGATATAAATAATAGTTTACTATAAAACTGAACCAAAAAGACAAACACACACACACACAGTTGACAAACAGCTGTCCGTAAATCTCTCTCTCTGACCCACTGCAGTCTCCAGTCGGACTTTATCCCTCTCTGAGGCTTGATTAGCCTGATTAGGGGCAAGGTGTGCGGAGTCACGACCCCATCCTCCGCCCTGCCACAATGGAATTTTATTACATTGAAATGCATATATATTTTTAAATAGGCTAAAATGTTTTTTGAGTGTATATGAGTGCATGCGTGTAAATATATATTACACCATGGTCTATTGGAATACCAGACATCATCATTTGTTACATTTTAGCTTTTAAAAAATTTACAAATTCCACCATTCTATCAAGAATTCACAATATATGTCAAGAAATTACATATATTGTGAATATATATAAGATATTCACGAGGTTGTAACCTACATATTCCACATCTGATGAAATATTGAATATAATAAATATTTCATCAGAATACACGGTTACTTTGCGTGTCCTTGTCATTATTTTGGGTTCCCTCGCAATACCTTCATCCACCCCTTACGAAAAATAACCATGGTTTTACTTCAGTACCCATATTTAGGGCCCGAGCACCGATGGTTCGAGGACCCCATTGTTCTTCTAGGAGTTTATTCTTTTTTTCCCAAATGAATTGCATTTTTGAGGGCCTAAACTTACTTGAAAACTCATGAAACTTTGCACGTGCATCAGAAGTGGTGAAAAGTTACATCTGACATGGGTTTCAGAATTAGCTGTTGCAAAATGGCTCAATAGCGCCACCTACAAATGTTCAACGATGTGCGATTTACGCTACATTTCATCTACACGTACAAAAATTGGGACACATTTGTAACATCCCAATACCTAAAAAAAAGGCTCTAGGACCCTTGCCCCAAACTCAACAGGAAGTCAGACATTTTGATTTTTCTTTAAAATTTTTGCTCCGTTTTTCCCATTTCCTGGCTTCGTACTTTAACAAGCTCCTCCTAAAGATTTCATCAGATCTCCTTCATATTTAGTGATTCTTATCTAAACGCCTTGGCGATGCTAAATTGCGAAGCTTTTGAGTTTTTACTGCACAACCGTGACGGTCTGACAAATTTCTATGTTTCTCCATGAAACAGGAAGTTGTTATAACTCATACATACAATGTCCAATCTGCCCCAAACCTCACATGTTTGATAATAGTCCCGGCCTGAACACTTCTACATGCAAATATTCAGTTATAGTCATAGCGCCACCTACTGTCAACAGGAAATGACTTGTTTTACATTGTGATACACTCTTAACAACATTTAAGTGCTAAAAAATGCTATTATTGAAAATTGGAGTGACTTTCCCTGGCACAGCATCCCCAGCATGCACCAGGGTGTGAGGGCCCGTTCATTGCTGCTTGCAGCTTTAGTTTGATATGCAAGAGATGGATAAAAGCTGGGGGCGGCTGTGGCTCAGGTGGTGGAGCGGATTGGCCACTTATCGCGGGGTTGGTGGTTCGATTCCTCCCAATGGCATGCTAGCCATTACATGCCTTACATGGCAGCTCTGGTGTATCTCCATTTGTGTGTATGTGTGTATGTGTGTGTGAGTGTGTGTGTGTGTGTGTGTGTGTGTGTGTGTGTGTGTGTGTGTGTGTGTGTGTGTGTGTGTGTGTGTGTGTGTGTGTGTGTGTGTGTGTGTGTGTTGTGTGCATTTACCAAAGCTATTGAGAAGGAATGCAAAAATGTATTATGAGGTAACACAAACAATTGCTTGGTAATGCAAAAGTTTTCAGAAAATAAATCCACTCCCTCAGAATAGTGTAGTCTAGAAGTATCTACCAGCGTGGGTGAATTAACACATGCAAACCTGCTGGCTATTTTACAAGTGCACTCAAACATTCTTCTATCTTTAAACTAGACAAGAAATGTCATTAATATGTTCCTATAAATATATTTAATCCAAAGTGCTTCCAATGCAAATAGTAACGCTTTAATGTAAATCAATTCAAAATGAGAAACATGCCCAATGAAGTGTAACCATAGTGTGGCGTACTTAAAATGAACTCATTTGACTCTCATATGCCTCAGTCAAGCTGCTGACGGCACTACATTTCCTCTTCCAATTTACTAATCAAACACTCCACTATCTACATAGACAGCTGCCCTAAAATGCTGTCTAGGTAGGCAGCTCGCTAGGTTTTGGAGTTGTTGTCATTTGTCTCTTCTCTCTCTGCACTAGCAGCATATGCCAGAAACAGTTATTAATGTGCTGTAAAAGTTTCCTTATTCTTCAGAAATGATATATGAGAGTGAGTCAGCAATATCTATTTTCTTCACTGTGCGATTGGACCGGGTCGAATCCGTCTGCCGGCCTGAGGAGATTCTGAAAGAGACTGGATTAGTAAAATGGGCGGTTTTATTGTGTTTCAGCAGGTTCGTCGTCTGACCTCGTTTACTTCATAGTTCTCAAACAGTGTGAGTGGTGGTGGTGTAGTGGTCTAAGCACATAACTGGTAATCTGGTAATCAGAAGGACGCAGGTTCAAGCCCCACAGCCACCACCATTGTGTCCTTGAGTAAGACACTTAACTCCAGGTTGCTCCGGGGGGATTGTCCCTGTAATAAGTGCACTGTATAATACATTGGTAATCAGAAGGTTGCTGGTTTGATCCCCACAGTCACCACCATTGTGTCCTTGAGTAAGGCACTTAACTCCAGGTTGCTCTGGGGGGATTGTCCCTGTAATAAGTGCACTGTAATCACTTTGGATAAAAGCATTTGCCAAATGCATAAATGTAAATGTAAACACTTGATGTGAAGTTGTTGTGCTCTGTATCGCACACCTTTCTGGGACCTACTAAGATAAACTACCACAAAAATGTGGTATTATTAATAACTATTGCCATATTTAGCCATTCACAATCGATTTATCAAACTGTGCTCTACATTTAAAAGTAGCTAGAAGATCATTTACATAAGAATACAAATATAAAACCAAGGAAAATCTGCATATAAACATCCAATAAAAAATCCAATCCAATATATGATGAAGATTTTTAGGAGAATATTTCAGCTCTGTAGGTCCATACAATGCAAGTGAATGGTGACCAGACATTTGAAGCTCCAAAAAGCAAATAAAAGCAGCATAAAAGTAATCAATAATACTCCAGTGGTTTAATCCATGTCTTCTGAAGTGATATGATAGGTGTGGGTGAGGAACAGATCAATATTTACATTTACATTTTTACATTTACATTTATGCATTTGGCAGACGCTTTTATCCAAAGCGACTTACAGAGCACTTATTACACGGACAATCCCCCCGGAGCAACCTGGAGTTAAGTGTGGGGATCGAACCAGCAACCTTCTGGTTACAAGTTATGTGCTTTAGCCCACCACACCACCACCACTCCTGAAATCTCCACTTTCACTGTCACATTATTTTTATTTAGTTTTTTGGCAATTCACATTCTTCATATCGCCCCCTACTGGTCGGGCCTGGACAAAGGTAGAGATTTATAGAAAAATACACTATCATATAGCTTCTAAAGAAATTCATTAAATGACTGGAGTCATACGGGTCACTTTAAGTATTGATATATATGGTATTCAAGGTATATATATATGGTCACCATTCACTTGCATTGTATGGACCTACAGAGCTGAAATATGCTTCTAAAAATCTTCATTTGTGTTCTGCAGAAGAAAGAAAGTCACACATCTGGGATAGCATGAGGTGATGAGAGAATTTACATTTTTGGGTGAACTGATCCCTTTTAATAGGACATTCCTTGAATATTAGGAATTGGTATATGACCAAATAACCAAATGTGAACCATACGCTAATGTTTGGGGAACGTTCATTATAGACCTTATTCTTGCTAGCGCCATCTTTGATTTTTAATGGGAATTACAACAAGGCTGTGAGGGGTAGACTTACCATCTCTTCACTGTCCTGCAGTTTATAGTGTTTTTGGATCGTTCCGTGGACAAAACATTGATAAAATATCTGTCCAAGTACATTCAGTACACAAAGAGCTCCAGACAACATGAGTTGTGGAAAATTAAATGTGATTTTGGAGCTTTATACCGTTCGTGCCGTTGAAGAGATGGTAAGCTTTTGGAGAGATTCTCGGCACTCGCTGATGAAATCCACCAAGACTCTGGGGGATTTTCGGCATGCCAACACATATAAGAACTCATCAGGAAAGAAAATAAATACGTTTCAGAAGCAATAACAGGTTAAGACGTAAAGGGACTTCGACTTGAAAGAGAGATGTGAAGCAGTTGGTGCAAATATAAATAATTGACTGCCATTAAATTCAAAGCACTATGCAGGGATGCGTAGCATGGTTGTGCCGTGAGTTTTAAACGGCACATGCTGTGACATCTGAAGCTGTAACGAGTCAGACGAGGAGTGAGGATCTAAATGCATTTTAATGGAAAGACAAAAGGTGAACAGGGTAACTTAAATAACAAAACAACACAGGGAACAAATAAAACATTCACGATGGGGAAAACCAAAATATAAACAGGAGAAACATCCACGGCGGGCACGGCGGGCACGGCGGGCACGGCGGGCACGGCGGGCACGGCGGGCACGGCGGGCACGGCGGGCACGGCGGGCACGCAGTCAGGAACATACATACATTTAACCACTGACAACGAATGAACAAACAACAGGGCTTAAATACACAAGGATAATGACACACAGGTGGAAACAATGAAGCTGGCAGTGATGAGGGCAGGGAATTATGGGAAGTGTAGTCCAGGACGGATGGCAGGTGAGAAACACAGGGCAGACAACCGGGAATCGTGAACAACGTTCCTCGGACTCCTTGGAAATCATTATCATGATGTGTCATTACAACATAGCGACTTTGGATGTGTTCAAAATAGCATACTACCATACTACTCGTGCCATTTCTGCAGCACGTATACTGTGAAGTGTTTTTGCATGCATTAAATACCTGTATAGCTTTTTTCCAAAATGTTCATATATTATAGCGTTTCACATACTATTAACCCTTTAAGCTCTGAGGGTGTTTATAAAGATTTCCTATTTAAGTGGCATGCCCAAAATAAAAGGCTTTTGACCAAAACAAAAAACAAGGGGGTCAAATGTTTGGAATCTTTGTAAAGAAAACGTTTCAGTTTTTAAAATTATATTATGATACATTCTGAGACTCTCGGCCTAAGAAACTGCTGAAAAATTAAAACTTTTTTTTTGTAATTATTTGTCTGGTTTGACATTTATATATCTCAGGGTGTAAATAAGGTAGCTCCAAATCTGCTTTTGTTTTGGTCCAAATCATGTCAACTGTATCTGAGAATTTTTTATGTGTTGATTCGACAAAGCAATCAAAAGTTACAACATTACAAATATAATTGATCATAGTGTCCAAAAACATCTCCAATCAAATAAAAGATAATAATTGTACATAAGAACTAATTACACATGCAAACACAACAATGACTAAAGGTTTGCAGAGCATGCAGACATGATTTTAGTCATGAGATTTCACAGAATGAGTTTCATTCTGTGTCATTTGAGTCATCATTGAGTCTGTGTCGTGTATTTGGCGCCATCTCCTGGTGGTCATATGTAACATTGTGCTTCATGTGGATTATCTAATGATCTATACATCTGATTATCTTGTGTGTGGACTCGATTGAAAGATAATCACAGACTCTAAATAATCATATGTGATATTTTATGTTCCATTTATTTTAGTGAAGTTATAAGCGAAAACGCAGCATATAAGCAACACCAACATAATAGTCAAAGACATATATTTAGCTATACCTCACTATATTTTTATCTGTGAGTAAAACAAATAGTCTGGTTGTATTTTACTCTTCGAGAGCTTTCCAGCAACATATGACACATGAATATTTGATGAGACTGATTTTTATCTGATTTGCAATAATATGTAAAGTGCAAAATAATTCCTAAATTACGGAACACTTCTGATTTATCTTCTGATTTATCTGCTAATTTTAAAGCACTTGTTTAGTTTTGGTCATAATGTCTACCTGCATTAGAAAGTACAGCTTATAATCTTTCAAACATCTATTATGTGTTGGTCAAGATTGGAGATATTAATATTTTGACTATTTATTGGCAGGCACATCCAAGCTAAAAGGGTTAAATAGTAAATCATATGCAGTAAGAAGTATTACTGTGCAGTATTCAGTACGCTAGTATTGCATTCTGGATTTTTTGCAAGGTCTGCCATTTCCAAAATGTTCACAGTTCTATTACAATAGAAACCATTTAATGTGTTATGAAGAGAATTCATTTGACCTTATCCACGAGTGTTTGCATAGACTTTATCAAGAGACTGTTTCATCAAACGGTCTCTTGAGTCTCTCAGACAGGAATCATATTCTTGAATGACGTCTGTAGAATAAAACTTTCATCATGTCTTGGCTCTGTCCGTACGAGTCGGGTAGAGAATATGATTCATAAACGCAAATGACAGCAGTGATATCTGTGGAGAATTAACGATGGAAAAGACTTCTTTAAATAAACTGAGTGGATCATCCATCCTGTTACATCTGTAACGTTTTATCGTGTTCATCCCTCACACGGGGGTCTTTTTTAGTCCTCTAATGATAAGCAAAAGACATTTGAGTTTAAATAATCTTTCCCTTGACGCTGTAAAAGAACTGAAAAGTCTGATTAACTACTTATCAACCCTGAAAACACCCTCACATGTTTGGAACTGGTCTGTGTAATCCATAACTGGAGGCGGGACACTAACAAAAGGTACCATAGTGTTACTGTATGTTTATTTGTTTGTTTATTTGTGGAAATAAACCATGTTAAAAATAAAGGTATTCCTAGAAGTACCATGTCAGTCAAGTGTATAATGTAAACACAAAGGTATATAAATAGTCATCTTTTAGTTGCATGGTATACAGTGGCAAGAAATAGTATGTGAACCCTTTGGAATTATCTGCATTTATGTATAAATGTATCTTAAATTCGGGTTTGATCTTCATCTAAGTTACAATAATGAACAAACACAATCAGTTTTAACTAATAACACACACACATTATTGTATTGTTCTTGTACATATTGAATACATCATTCAAACAGTCACAGTGTAGGTAGTAAAAAGTATGTGAACCCCTCGTCTAATGATGTCAACATAAGCTAATTAGAGTCAGGAGTTTGCAAACCTGGCATGAGATTGTAGGTGTGGGTTAAAGCTACTCTGACTTGTAAAAAGGACTCACACATTTTTAGTTTTCTATTCACAAGAAGCATCTGCTGATGTGGACCATGACTCACAAAAAAAGAGATCTCAGAAGACCTACGATTGTCTGCAATTATATAGTGCCTTTTTAACCTTAGCGGTATTCAAAGCGCTTTACACTGCGTCTCATTCACACACCAATGGCGGCAGAGCTGCAATGCAAGGTGCTAGCCTGCCATTGGCAGCAACTTGGGGTTCAGTGTCTTGCCCAAGGACACTTCAGCATGTGGAGTCGTGTGGGCCGGGAATCAAACCACCAACTCTGTAATTAGTGGCCGACCCGCCCTACAACCTGAGCCACAGCCGCCCCAAACTATCAAGAATTGTTGCTTTTCATAAAGCTGGAAAGGGTTACAAAGTTATATGGAAGAGTTTACATATTCATCTGTGCATAGTTAGACAAACTGTCCATAAATGGAGATGATTTAGTACTATAGGTACTCTCTCTAGAAGTGGCCGTTAGATATTCATCTGTCCACAGTGAGACAAACTGTCTATAAATGGAGGTGATTTAGTACTATAGGTACTCTCACTAGAAGTGGCCATAAGATATTCATCTGTGCACAGTTAGACAAACTGTCTATAAATGGAGATGATTTAGCACTATAGGTGCTCTCTCTAGAAGTGGCCGTTAGATATTCATCTGTCCACAGTTAGACAAACTGTCTATAAATGGAGATGATTTAGTACTATAGTTACTCTCTCTAGAAGTGGGCATTAGATATTCATCTGTCCACAGTGAGACAAACTGTCTATAAATGGAGATGATTTAGTACTATAGTTACTCTCTCTAGAAGTGGCCGTTAGATATTCATCTGTCCACAGTGAGACAGACTGTCTATAAATGGAGGTGATTTAGTACTATAGGTACTCTCACTAGAAGTGGCCATAAGATATTCATCTGTGCACAGTTAGACAAACTGTCTATAAATGGAGATGATATAGTACTATAGGTACTCTCTCTAGAAGTGGTCGTTAGATATTCATCTATGCACAATTAGACAAACTGTCTATAAATGGAGATGATTTAGTACTATAGGTACTCTCTCTAGAAGTGGCCGTTAGATATTCATCTGTCCACAGTTAGACAAACTGTCTATAAATGGAGATGATTTAGTACTATAGGTACTCTCACTAGAAGTGGCCGTTAGATATTCATTTGTCCACAGTGAGACAAACTGTCTATAAATGGAGGTGATTTAGTACTATAGGTACTCTCACTAGAAGTGGCCGTTAGATATTCATCTGTTCACAGTTAGACAAACTGTCTATAAATGAAGATGATTTAGTACTATAGGTACTCTCACTAGAAGTGGCCGTCCAGTCAAGATGACTCAAAGGGAACACCGCAGAATGCTCAATGAGGTAATAAAGAGCCCTTGAGTGACAGATAAAGATTGAAGGAATCATTGGAACTGGTTAACATCTCTGTTCATGAGTCTATTATACAGAAAACATTAAACATGGTATGGTGTTCATGGCAGGACATCATGAAGGAAGCCGCTGCTTTCCAACAAAAACATTGCTGCGCTTCTGAATCTTTTTTCAAACTTTTTGGTGACGAACATGCAGCACTACGTATGGTGTAGAAAGGGCACCGCATACCAACATGAAAACATCATCCAACGGTGAAGTACGGTGGCGGGAGCATCATGATTTGGGGCTGCTTTGCTGCTTCGGGGCCTGGACCGCTTGCCATCATGGAGGGCAAAATTAATTC
Source organism: Xyrauchen texanus (assembly GCF_025860055.1). Classification (NCBI taxonomy): domain Eukaryota; kingdom Metazoa; phylum Chordata; class Actinopteri; order Cypriniformes; family Catostomidae; genus Xyrauchen; species Xyrauchen texanus. Next base: position 1,572,880 of record NC_068295.1, read on the forward strand.
CCAAGTTTATCAAGATATCCTACAGGACAATATCAGGGTGTCTGTGCACCAGCTGAAGCTCAGCTGAAGTTGAATGATGCAGCAGGACAATGACCCTAAACATCAAAGTAAATCCACTACAGAATGACTCTCAGTGTCCCAGTCAGAGTCCAGACTTTAACCCAATAGAGATGCTGTGGAATGACCACAAGAGAGACACCAGACATCCTAAAAATATGTCTGAGCTGAATCAGTTCTGTAAGGAAGAATGATCCTTCTGAAACAGAAACACTTGGTTGAGGTTTTTGCTGCCAAAGGAGGATCGACCAGTTATTAAACAAATCCAATGAAAATAAACATTTATAGGCTCATAATTATTTATGTCATCTCTTTAGAGAGCATATATTTAGTGCTTATGAAGTGTAGAACACAAGACAAGCGTCATAACATAATTATACACCATCGATTAACATCCTCGGAGCTCACGGAAGGCATTTTTAAAAGCTTTGTAAGTTGTTGTTAAAAATCAATACCCCTATAGAGAAAATGAATGAGATTTTGCATTCTGTGTCATTGAGTCTTGCGACTGGACTCTTTTAAATGGGGCAAGTACTGTATATAACCACCTAACAACTAGAAAACTCTTTTCATGGGAAAGCACCACTCACTATTTTTTTCAGAGAATGTAAAAGTCTTCTAATATCAGCATATTAGAAGACTTTTGAAGCTCTGAAGTCTCCTCTTCAGTCCAAACATTTTCCCTTAGCCTTCTCTTAAGTGATGCAAGATGATTTATCAAAGAGAGCTTTGTAAATGAGTCTGTGTCATTTTAATATTAAGCTCACTGTTAATGACTCTTGCCATTTTATATTCTAATAGACTTTTCTGTGTTGCTTTGCTAGAATTTCAGTTGAAGTAAAACACTAATAAACTGCCTGAAATTAGACCGTAATATAGACACCATTTTAATAGACCAAAACAGCCAAAATTAGATTTATGTAACTATAATGTACAATGAAAATAAATACATGGTGAAATAAAAATGAATAAAGGCGTCGTTCCACGGGCCAAGTTAAGATGCAATGCCGCATAAAAGCCTATAGCCTACATTGTAAAAGCCTATACTATACATGTAACTATACATTGTTAGCATGTGTCTCGTATGATTAAGCATGGAACTAATCATTGTTAACATATTCCTAGCACGTTGCTAGATGTGGCTAGCATGTTTTAGCATGTGACAAGCATGTTTTAGCATGTTGCTAGCATTTTTTAGCATGTAGCTAGACATTGCTAGCATGTGGCTAACATGTTTTAGCATGTGGCAAACATGTTTTAGCATTTAATTAAGCATTGCTAACATGTGGCTAGTGTGTTTTAGCATGTGGTTAGACATTGCTAGCATGTTGCTAGGTTTTTCTAGCATGTTTCTAGGCAACGCTTGCATTTTGTAGCATGTGGCTTTTAAGTAAATACTGTATTATTTATGATTGTTTGTTAACTTAACAATACAACATCATGTACCAATCTTAAAGGGACAGTTCACCCAAAAATGCAAATTCATTTGATTAGACACAAACTGAAATCTGACGTGTTATTTAGTGTAAATGTTCACTGACCGTTGATCTCCTGTGTGTGTTCATGATAGGGCATGAGAGCAACAGGTCATGTAGACCCTTCACACATTGGGGCGTTCAAGCAAAAACGTGTTTTGATTATCTATAAACAGTGATAGTGACAACAGAACACAACTGCACTGGCCTCAATAACCGATAGACTGGTGGAGAACACCTCACTTCATTCTCCATCTTTCTCTCAATGTCATCTTCACAATATCACAGACAGCAGAATCAGATTAGAAACTCGAGCGTTCTCCCTCACAGACAGACAAACAAACTATCCCTGACTGAGGTTAAGCACCATGTTGCCCTCAACTCTGTTGATATAGTCAGTGTTTTAAGATAATCCAATAGGCTGTTTTACCCTGGAGAGTGTCGCCCCTGAAAATGAGGTATCATAGCAACAGGGAAGCCTCGTTTATCATTAGTGAAGGAAACACAGCCCTTAAACTCTCCAATAAGAACCTTGTTGAGTTGACAGATGAGAAGCGTGTTCTGTTAATGCCCATGATACTGTGTGAGAGACTTCCAGATGAGTCTTTTGGTGTTTTGGCTGTTTAGATCGCACAGGAAGACAAAAAGTCAAAATGACTTTCTACTGCTAGATAGATTACCAGGATACCGATACTGATCGATTTAACTCTGTAAAGTTAGAGATTCAAAACTTTTAGAATAAACATTTTAATTGGGACATGTTTGCTTTGTTGTTTGGTGAATATCAGCCAATTTGCATGTCGCCATTCATCACTGTTACATTTTAATTGTTCATATAGAATATACAATTCATTCCACCTGTATTTTGCTTTTATTTCAATTTACAATTTATGCATGATATATTATTTTAATTTATGTTTTCTCCTGCACTACTCTGTTGGTCTTTGTAATATCTATTAATTGACATCAAAAGATTTCAACCACATGGTTCAAATAGACTTAAGCTTTAGACAAACAAACAGACGGACGGACGGACGGACGGACGGACGGACGGACGGACGGACGGACAGACAGACAGACAGACAGACAGATAGATAGATAGATAGATTAGCTAGGCATTGTTTGCATGTTTTAGCATTTAGCTAGGTATTGCTAGCATGTTTTAGCATGTAGTTAGGCATTCCTAGAATGTTGCTAGCATGTTGCTAGTTGTTGCAAACATTAGAAAAATGTAGCTATACATTGTAAGCTTGTGGCTAGCATGTTGTTAGCACATTGCTAGATGTTGTTAACATGTTTCAAGAATTTTTAGCATGTAGTTAGTCATTGCTATCATGTGGCTAGCATGTTTAGATGTGATAAACATGTTTTAGCATGTTGCTAGCATTTTGTAGCATGTAGCTAGACATTGCTAGCATGTGGCTAACATGTAACTAAGCATTGTTAATATGTTGCTAGCATGTTGTTATGTGTTGCTAGCATGTTTCAAGCATTTACGGCATGTTGCTAGGCATTGCTAGTATGTGGCTAGCATGTTTTAGCATGTGGCAAACACATTTTAGCAATTAGCTAGGCATTGTTCACATGTGGCTAGTGTGTTTTAGCAGCTAGACATTGCTAGCATGTTTCTAGTTGTTTCTAGCATGTTTCTAGGCAACACTTGCATGGTGCTAGTATGTTTTAGCATGTAGCTTTGAAATGCAAGCATTTTGCTTGTTTAACATGAAGCTAGGTGTTGCTAGCATGTTGGTAGGCAATGTCAACATGTTTTAGCATGTAGCTAGGCATTGCTTGCATGGTTTAGCATGTTGCTGTTATGCTTTAACA
>NC_068295.1:1583738-1586238 GCF_025860055.1 Xyrauchen texanus
TGGTGGTGATGAAGATGCTTAAACAATGCTGTTCTGGTGACTAAGAAGTTGCAACTCCAAGGTTATTCCACGAGGACTCAAGCTGTTATGAATCTACTGTAGACAGTTTGGATGAACGCATCTGCTAAGTGACTAATTAGAGAGTGTGTGGGGGAACTTGTTCGCTCTGCGCCCCCTTCGGATCATCTCAGCAGCAGCGAAGCGCTTTTACGCGCAGTTAAAATGTGCAAGAAAGCGCGACGGCACCGTCTACATGACTCCATCGCTCTCTGATCGGACGCATGCACGGGATATGTCGGATATCAGCGGATGCTGCGTGTGAAATAGGATTGATGAGGATTTGAGCGCGAGCGCAATGGCATCTGATCATCCGTAGTGCCACCGAGAGCTCGAGCTCACAGCCGCCGAATGTTCACCGACGAGTGGGACTCCATAGACTGGGAGGTCAGTCCGGTGAATGCAACCGTTTATACTTCATATATATATATATAATGGGATTATTGACTGTGATGTGTGTAATTGTGAGGAAAGCGGTGATGTCTGAGAGGGTGAGCTGCGTTTTCTGAAGGTGCGGGTGGAATATCAACAACGCAAATGTTCAGCACACACCGATATAATATGGATTTAATGACATCTGGTGTGAAGATGAGATGTTAATGGTGTATTCTGTGCGCGTGCCTGTCAACTGAAAGACCAAAGTGATCTATTGATGCTGCTGTGAAGTTTGAGCGCAAACGAAGGGGAACATGTTGAAGAAACGATTTAAACGTGTATATGATCGTTTACCTGGATGTAAGCGCGTGCGACACACACACATACACACGCGCGCGCACACAGAGAGAGAGAGAGAGAGAGAGAGAGAGAGAGAGAGAGAGAGAGCTAATGCAGTCACCACACCCGCAGTCCGCAGTGTCTTACAGGACGTTTATAAAAGCATTCACGACACGGTATTTTCCAAACATCATTGTTCACGCGAGCACTGCGGTCAATCGCCGGTGCTTTCTGCCGGAACCGGTTTGTGGACCTGTTGCTCGATCTCACCACAACAGCTCCAGAGCTGGAGACGTGTTTGAGATCATTGGTGTACTATGAGTAAAATAATAAACACAATGCATTTATGTTGGATTATAAATGATTGTAATCTCGTCATATATGTGCTTGTTGCGTCGATACAAACCGATTCTAAATACTTTGGATGACTTGTTCAGCACTGGCAGATTGTTTCATTTGTTTTGACTATAAACAAGTAAATAAAGTATGAAAATACACCTCACTGTAAAACAAACATTCGCTGAATTGCATTGAGCATGCATTACACAGACACCACAACAGGTGCACACTGTCAACATGTCAACAACAACACCTCTCAAAGCATTAAAACACACTCCTCCATGGGCCCCATGGGAGCTGCAGGCCCCTGGGCTTCAGCCCGTATAAGCCCGTGTGTATATATATATATATATATATTTGCTCACAGGGGGTTTAAATACAATTATTATTTAATTATTGAATTATTATATTTTTATATGCAATTTACGATCATATTTAATGGAACTACACAATGATCACTAAGACTTTATACATATTACAGCTTCATTTTTTGGTTAATGCATGATTTTCTGTAAAGCTGCCTTGAAACAATGTGTTGTGAAAAGCACTATACAAAAATGACTTTATATATAAATATATATATATATATATATATATATATATATATATATATATATATATATATATATATATATATATATATATATATATATATATATATATATATATATAAATATACACAGAGGTGGGTAGAGTAGCCAAAAACTTTCCTCAAGTAGAAGAACAAGTAATAATTTTTAAAATTGTTTTGAGTGCAATTATTGCACTTGCTTTTGTAATTGATTATAAATGTCGATTCAAATATTAAATTGCCGTGACGTCACAAAGGAAGCGACCGTGCGGTTCTTCAGAGTAGCAGATTTCAATGGTGGATATGAGCTGCGATCCAGTTTCTTTTAAGCATTATATTGTTATATTGCAATATTTTATATTGTAATAATGTTTGTTAAGGTAATGTAAATAAATAAAAAAATATATATATTTTAAATGGATATCTATGGTATGGAATATATTTAATTATTGCTAAATTACTGCTTACATTTTTAGTTCATGTACAATAAATATTATGGTATATTCAAACTTATAACAGCTGATTTAAATCGACCAAGTTACTGTGTTCGGTTAGTCATTTAATGGCAGGACAGGGGACCATTCATCCTGTTACACCTTCAGTGGTGATCTTGTTCATGTAAGATCATCGCTATTCATGCACATTTAGAACAGTTCAGCTCAATTAATTTATTGCTATTTTGTACTAATAAAATTCACATTGGCCTACTTAATAACAAGACAAAACAAAACTGTTCGAACAACGCGGGAAACTCCTCCCATTACAATGACTGCTGTCACCATAGATGATGTCACTCACTGCAGGTTTGAGATCTGCTTT
>NC_068295.1:1601238-1648738 GCF_025860055.1 Xyrauchen texanus
AGATGGAGACCAGAGCGATGCATCCTCCTCAAAAAAATGTTTATGTATATATATTTTTACTATATTAAATTGTGTTATATTTGGGTATTATATCAGCCTATCTGCCACCTTGCTCTCTGGATATTGGCATCGGTATCTGCCATTAAAAAACTCATATCGGTTGACCATTGATGAATGCAATCCAATAATTCATCCTAACTATTATTATAAATACAATTCTAAGCAAGCAAAAAATGTGATGACATATTTCACTCATTCTTTTTTTGTTTTGATTAGATCCCACTGATTACAACACAACTTATGAGTATCTTTGACTACACATTTATCACTAAAAAGTGTTCGCTCGTTAGTCAATCATTGGGGAATCGAATTTCACTGGTCGCACTGTACAGTGGCAAGAAAAACACGCAGCAATGTTTTTGTTGGAAAGCAGCGGCTTCCTTCATGATGTCCTGCCATGAACACCATACCTGTTTAATGTTTTCTGTATAATAGACTCATGAACAGAGATGTTAACCAGTTCCAATGAGTCCTACAATCTTTATCTGTCACTCAAGGGCTCTTCTATACCTCATTGAGCATTCTGCGGTGGTCCCTTTGAGTCATCTTGACTGGATGGCCACTTCTAGTGAGAGTACATATAGTACTAAATCACCTCCATTTATAGACAGTCTGTCTAACTGTGGACAGATGAATATCTAACGGCCACTTCTAGTGAGAGTACCTATAGTACTAAATCATCTCCATCTATAGACAGTTTGTCTAACTGTGGACAGATGAATATCTAATGGCCACTTCTAGTGAGAGTACCTATAGTACTAAATCACCCCCATTTATAGACAGTTTGTCTAACTGTGGACAGATGAATATCTAACGGCCACTTCTAGAGAGAGTACCTATAGTACTAAATCACCTCCATTTATAGACAGTTTGTCTAACTGTGAACAGATGAATATCTAACGACCACTTCTAGAGAGAGTACCTATAGTACTAAATCATCTCCATTTATAGACAGTTTGTCTAACTGTGGACAGATGAATATCTAACGGCCACTTCTAGTGAGAGTACCTATAGTACTAAATCATCTCCATTTATAGACAGTCTGTCTAACTGTGGACAGATGAATATCTAATGGCCACTTCTAGAGAGAGTACCTATAGTACTAAATCACCTCCAATTATAGACAGTTTGTCTAACTGTGGACAGATGTATATCTAACGGCCACTTCTAGTGAGAGTACCTATAGTACTAAATCATCTCCATTTATAGACAGTTTGTCTAACTGTGGACAGATGAATATCTAACGGCCACTTCTAGTGAGAGTACCTATAGTACTAAATCATCTCCATTTATAGACAGTTTGTCTAACTGTGGACAGATGAATATCTAACGGCCACTTCTAGTGAGAGTACCTATAGTACTAAATCACCTCCATTTATAGACAGTTTGTCTAACTGTGGACAGATGAATATCTAACGGCCACTTCTAGAGAGAGTACCTATAGTACTAAATCACCTCCATTTATAGACAGTTTGTCTAACTGTGGACAGATGAATATCTAACGGCCACTTCTAGAGAGAGTACCTATAGTACTAAATCACCTCCATTTATAGACAGTTTGTCTAACTGTGGACAGATGAATATCTAACGGCCACTTCTAGTGAGAGTACCTATAGTACTAAATCACCTCCATTTATAGACAGTGTGTCTAACTGTGGACAGATGAATATCTAACGGCCACTTCTAGAGAGAGTACCTATAGTACTAAATCACCTCCATTTATAGACAGTTTGTCTAACTGTGGACAGATGAATATCTAACGGCCACTTCTAGTGAGAGTACCTATAGTACTAAATCACCCCCATTTATAGACAGTTTGTCTAACTGTGGACAGATGAATATCTAACGGCCACTTCTAGAGAGAGTACCTATAGTACTAAATCACCTCCATTTATAGACAGTTTGTCTAACTGTGGACAGATGAATATCTAACGGCCACTTCTAGTGAGAGTACCTATAGTACTAAATCACCTCCATTTATAGACAGTTTGTCTAACTGTGGACAGATGAATATCTAACGGCCACTTCTAGTGAGAGTACCTATAGTACTAAATCATCTCCATTTATAGACAGTTTGTGTAACTGTGGACAGATGAATATCTAACGGCCACTTCTAGAGAGATTATAGACAGTTTATAGTTTGTCTATAAATGACAAACTAGACATTTTTCTAGTGATTTTTATAATTCAAAGTAGCTCAAACCCAAACCTACAATCTCATTTCATTAATTGGTTGCCAGGTTTGCCAACTCCTGACATTGACATCATTAGCCTATGGGGTTCACTTACTTTTTCCAACCAACACTGTGACTGTTTGAATGATGTATTCAATGTGTACAAAAACAATACAATAATGTGTGTTATTAGTTAAAACTGATTGTGTTTGTTCATTATTGTAACTTAGATGAAGATCAAACACGATTTTAAGACAAATATATACATAAATGCATATAATTCCAAAGGGTTCACATACTTCTTCTTGCCACTGTATGTTTTACACTGTAGATTCAGAAGAACTGGCTCATGAGAGTAATTCAGGGAGAGTGTAGGTGCATGTCTGTGCATATTTGCATGAAAAATATGATGGTAAACTACTGCAATATTTTCCACTGTAAAGGGAGCATGTTTTGTCAATATTAATTTACACTTCAGTCTCTTCGGAAAATTCTCCCATGGACCACCACTACCAAACACTTTCTCAAACCCTCACAGATATTAAAATCTGTGTAGCCACACACACACACACACACACACACACACACACACACACACACACACACACACCGACTCACACACACTCACACACACACACTCTGTATATGAGCAGCATTCATGTTGTAAAACTGTATATGATCTGATATATTAGAGTCTCATAAACAAAACCAGCCCGTCTCTAAAGTCTGTTTTTAAACTGTGGCGTAGTTTTATTCATAATAGTCGAGCAGTGCCGTCAGATTTAGTGTCGTCTTGAGAGGCGGAGCCTTAATTTTACTCTGAACACTTCCAGAGATTTTACAGAGATTAAAGCTGCAGGAACTCATTTATTATTCGATCATCTTCAGATTTGAAACGTGACTTTGAGAACATTTTATTTCTGGGGTGTCTTGGCACTTTTATTATTGTTTTATTAGATTATAAAAACATGTTCAGCACAAAATATTTCCATTACTATAAACTTCAGCTTCTCTAACTTTAATAAATAACAATATATATTAATTCTGAAACTTGGGAAATAAAGCCCAAAGTGTCTCTTTCAAAAGATACTGCAACTGTGTCCAAACTCCAAAGATAAAGACTTTAAAAACTAAACCAAACAAGGAGGGTCCATGTATATTTTTTTTTAGGTTATAGAGTATGACACATTCTGATACTCTCGGCCGAAGATACTGCAGAAAAATCACAAAACAAATTTAGCCAAATATTTTCCATTTTCCATATTTCTCTGATTTCTCATTGTTTATCTCTGGTTGTAAATAAAGTGGCTCAGAAAAGCTGCTTTTATTTTGTTCTCAATCATGTCGACTGTATCTGAGAATTTTTTATGTGTTGGTACGACAAATCAATCAAAAGTTACAACATTACAAATATAATTAATCATAGTGTCCAAAAACATCTCCAAACAAATAAAAAATAATAATTGTACATAAGAACTAATTACACATGCAAACACAACAATGACTAAAGGTTTGCATAGCATGCACACATGATTTTAGTCATGAGATTTCACAGAATGAGTTTCATTCTGTGTCATTTGAGTCATCATTGAGTCTGTGTCGTGTATTTGGCGCCATCTCCTGGTGGTCATATGTAACACTGTGCTTCATGTGGATTATCTAATGATCTATACATCTGATTATCTTGTGTGTGGACTCGTTTGAAAGATAATCACAGACTCTAAATTATCATATGTGATATTTTATGTTCCATTTATTTTAGTGAAGTTATAATCAAAACCGCAGCATACAAGCAACACCAACATAATAGTCAAAGACATATATTTAGCTGTTACTCGCTATATTTTTATCTGTGAGTAAAACAAATAGTCTGGTTGTATTTTACTCTTTAAGAGCTTTCCAACGACATATGACACATGAATATTTGACGAGTTTGATGTTTTTACTGATTGCAATAATATATACAGCGCAACATTGTTCATAAATTATGGAACATTTTAGGGAAAAAATGGAACACTTCTGATTTATCTGCAGATTTCAAAACCTGTTCAGTTTTGTTCATAATGTCTACATGCATTGTAAAGTAGAACTTCAAAGGTTTCAAACGATACATATTGTGTGTTGGTCAAGACTGTCGTTACTAATATTTTGACGATTATTTACTTTTTGTCGTGGGTCCATTTAATGAGATTCGTCCGCAGGTTTAAATGCGCTATAGAGACACGTTCAATGAATATGTGTCCTGACAGCAGCAGATGTGAATTCTCAGTGGTGTGTTTATGGTAAATAATGCCTCATAATTCAATTGCTTCTGCGTGAGTGTCACTTTATGGCAGCTGTGCACCTGATGTTGTTTCTGATTGGCTGACAGATGCTCATCGTAGCGGTCAAACATCTGCGCTGTCATTATCGTAAACCCGGATCCACCCGTACATGCGTCGCTGTCATCGCCGCGATCACAGAGCAGGTGCGGGTATCTCATCTACTGTCATGTGAAGATGATTGTGTGCATTTGGGAAAATGAAACTAGTAGCTGGCATTATAAAAGCCCATTGGAACATCCCCATGAAATGCTAATCCTCTTCTGGGCTTTTGGAGTACAACCTGAACCGCTCTAAACTGAACACCATTAATATGCATTCAGTGAACGATGACCATTTTCTATCTGAAACTGTTTTCGTGCAATCTCGTCCTTCACAGCATCACGTCTGTGCTTTTATGAGAGAGAGAGAGAGAGAGAGAGAGAGAGAGAGAGAGAGTTTAATAATGTCAGTATGTGTTACTCATATTTCATCTGGGTGGGGACATCTCAAACCCCTGTGATAGTACAGTGAGACGAATAATGGACAGTGATGTAACATTCAGCTGAAAAGCTCATGAAATCAGTCAGCAGGTGATCATCAGGTGCTCGCAGCGCTCACATGTGTCTTTATTAATGGTGTGTTGCTTGAGTAAATGATTCAAGTTAATCAGTGCTCTGCTTGGAGATGTTTACACCGCAACACTTCCTGTTTACATGTGAGATGCACTCATGTGCAAATATATAGATGAGCTTTACTGCGCTTATAAAACAAACTGTTGTGTTCTGGTGACGGAGTTGTGTTGCATTGATCAACATTTTCTAAATGTTTGATGATCAAAATCATCAATTTAATCACAATAACATAATATATATATATATATTTTTCAATGTGTTCTGAAGAAATTGTTCTTATTTGCATGTGCAAAAGTTGCATCTTAAAGTATTTTTTAGTGGATGTTCTGTAGTTGCTGGTGTGTTCTGGATTGTTGCTTACTAATGCATTGCTAGCTGGTTCTTAGGATCTTCTGGGTGGTGCTAGAGCATCACTATCTGGTTGCTAGGTTGCTCTGAATGGTTGCTAATGCATTGTTAGCTGGTAGCTAGGGTTCTCTGAGTGGTGGCCAGCCAGCAATGCATTAGCAACCATCCAGAGCAACCTAGCAACCAGATAGTGATGCTCTAGCATTTAAATCTTGTTGCTAGGGTGTTTCGGGTGGTCGCTAGAGTGTTCAGAGCAACCTAGCAACCAGATAGTGATGCTCTAGCATTTAAATCTTGTTGCTAGGGTGTTTTGGGTGGTCGCTAGGGTTTTCTAAATGGTCCCTAGTGCGTTGCTAGGTCATTACTAGGGTGTTTTGAGTGTAGCTACAATGTTGATAGGGTGTTCTAAATGGTCGCTAGAGTTTTGTTAGGGTGTTTTGGATAGTTGCTAAAGTGTTGCTAGGGTGTTCTGAGTGGTCACTAGAACATTGCCAGGTGATCACTAGGGTTTTCTGGATGTCGCTAGAGCATTACTAAGTGGTTGCTAGGGTGTTTTGGGTGGTCGCTAGAGTGTTGCTAGGGTGTTCTAAATGGTCCCTAGTGCGTTGCTCGGTCATTACTAGGGTGTTTTGGGTGTAGCTACAATGTTGATAGGGTGTTCTAAATGGTCGCTAGAGTTTTGTTAGGGTGTTTTGGATAGTTGCTAAAGTGTTGCTAGGGTGTTCTGAGTGGTCACTAGAACATTGCCAGGTGATCACTAGGATTTTCTGGATGTCGCTAGAGCATTACTAAGTGGTTGCTAGGGTGTTTTGGGTGGTCGCTAGAGTGTTGCTAGGGTGTTCTAAATGGTCCCTAGTGCGTTGCTAGGTCATTACTAGGGTGTTTTGGGTGTAGCTACAATGTTGATAGGGTGTTCTGAATGGTCGCTAGAGTTTTGTTAGGGTGTTTTGGATAGTTGCTAAAGTGTTGCTAGGGTGTTCTGAGTGGTCACTAGAACATTGCCAGGTGATCATTAGGGTTTTGTGGATGTCGCTAGAGCATTACTAAGTGGTTGCTAGGGTGTTTTGGGTGGTCGCTAGAGTGTTGCTAGGGTGTTCTAAATGGTCCCTAGTGCATTGCTAGGTCATTACTAGGGTGTTTTTGGTGTAGCTAGAATGCTGATAGGGTGTTCTGAGTGGTCACTAGAACATTGCTAGGTGGTCACTAGGTTGTTTTGGATGGTCGCTAGAGCATTACTAAGTGGTTGCTAGGGTGTTTTGGGTGGTCCCTAGAGTGTTGCTAGGTCATTACTAGGGTGTTTTGGGTGTAGCTAGAATGTTGATAGGGTGTTCTGAATGGTCGCTATAATGTTGTTAGGGTGTTTACGGTAGTTGCTACATTGTTGCTAGGGTGTTCTGAGTGCTCACTAGAATATTGCCAAGTGGTCACTAGGGTGTTTTGGATGGTCGCTAGATCATTACTAAGTGGTTGCTAGGGTGTTTTGGGTGGTTGCTAGAGTGTTGCTAGGGTGTTCTAAATGGTCCCTAGAGCGTTGCTAGGTCATTACTAGGGTTTTTTTGGGTGTAGCTAGAATGTTGATAGGGTGTTCTGAATGGTCGCTGTAATGTTGTTAGGGTGTTTAAGGTAGGTGCTAAATTGTTGCTAGGGTGTTCTGAGTGGTCACTAGAACATTGCCAAGTGGTCACTAGGGTGTTTTGGATGGTCGCTAGATCATTACTAAGTGGTTGCTATGGTGTTTTGGGTTGTCGCTAGAGTGTTGCTAGGGTGTTCTAAATGGTCCCTAGAGCGTTGCTAGGTCATTACTAGGGTTTTTTGGGTGTAGCTAGAATGTTGATATGGTGTTCTGAATCGTCGCTAGAGTGTTGTTAGGGTGTTTAAGGTAGTTATTAAAGTGTTGCTAGGGTGTTCTGAGTGGTCATTAGAACATTGCCAGGTGGTTACAAGGGTGCTCTGGATGGTCTCTAGAGCATTACTAAGTGGTTGCTAGGGTGTTCTGGGTGGTCTCTGAAGCGTTGCTAGGTAGATGCTAGGGTTTTTACAGTGGTTGCTAGAATATTGGTTACAAAGGTGTTCTGAGTGAGCTAGAGCATTGCTAGGTGGTTGTTAGGTAGTTATGGATGGTTGCTAGGGTATTCTGGGTGGTTGCTAGGTGATTGTTAAAGTGTTCTGTGTGGTCATTACTGGCCTTTTCCTTGAAAATGTTCAATTTTTGTATTTTTACATGAAGCTAGACTTCTGAATCTATTGAAAACATATTGATCGATATAAAATGCACTTGAGTATCTCTGTTAAAAAAAAGAGTTTATCGCCTGCTTTCCCCAGGTTGTAATAGTGCAATGTTGATTGCGGCGTGCAAATCACACAGCACTTTGTGCATAAAGTGCTATCTATAATTAGCCAAATTTACATAGAAAGTAAGTGTTTGCGTAAAAAAAGGCCCAAGGAAGAATTTCTTTGCCTATTTCGCCTCTTTAAACTAGATTATTGTGGTTAGTGAATAAGATGCAGGCTTTTGCACTGAAATAACGCATGCAAATGTGATGCAACTGTTTAGAGAATTTGCCTGTATGTATGAGCAATAGTTACAGTGATGCTTGTCTTTGCAAACACTACTAAAATGAAGACTGTTCGATCAATTGGTTTGAGCATATTTTGATTTCTCTACAATGTTAAAGAAGACTTCGGCAATAAGCCTTTAGCAGCTACAATGTCACGGTTAAGTAAGGTTGGAATATTAAAATAATGTGTAAAGCACTTTCTCATCCTGTGCTTTTCAACACTTCACTGTTTTTTTTTTACCAGTTCTTCTCTTTGTAATAGTTCTGTTTAATTATACAAGCACATGAATGTCCCTTTAACTCATCATCTGCATGAGCGTTGATCTCTGATGCGGCTCCATGTCTCGCAGTACTCTGATTGTAAAACCCGCGGGGCAGATGAGCGATGCGCTGGACTATCAAAGGTGAAATCTAATCTGGGTTTAAGATCAGTGCGGGACACAGCAGCGTCGGGCCAACATGTAAATGGATGTGGGAAGAGATGAGAAGACCATCATGTATGACATCATCAGGGCGAGCGAGGGATGGCAACATAAAGGGAGGCTTACACAAAACCCTCAATTTTGCTCAGAATTTTGGCTTTATGCACGCATAGTTTCACACACATTTAGACACCCGAGATGGAGACCAGAGCGATGCATCCTCCTCAAAAAAATGTTTATGTATATATATTTTTACTATATTAAATTGTGATATATTTGGGTATTATATCGGCCTATCTGCCACCTTGCTCTCTGGATATTGGCATCGGTATCTGCCATTAAAAAACTCATATCGGCTGACCATTGATGAATGCAATCCAATAATTCATCCTAACTATTATTATAAATACAATTCTAAGCAAGCAAAAAATGTGATGACATATTTCACTCATTCTTTTTTTGTTTTGATTAGATCCCACTGATTACAACACAACTTATGAGTATCTTTGACTACACATTTATCACTAAAAAGTGTTCGCTCGTTAGTCAATCATTGGGGAATCGAATTTCACTGGTCGCACTGTACAGTGGCAAGAAAAACACGCAGCAATGTTTTTGTTGGAAAGTAGCGGCTTCCTTCATGATGTCCTGCCATGAACACCATACCTGTTTAATGTTTTCTGTATAATAGACTCATGAACAGAGATGTTAACCAGTTCCAATGAGTCCTACAATCTTTATCTGTCACTCAAGGGCTCTTCTATACCTCATTGAGCATTCTGCGGTGTTCCCTTTGAGTCATCTTGACAGGATGGCCACTTCTAGTGAGAGTACATATAGTACTAAATCACCTCCATTTATAGACAGTCTGTCTAACTGTGGACAGATGAATATCTAACGGCCACTTCTAGTGAGAGTACCTATAGTACTAAATCATCTCCATCTATAGACAGTTTGTCTAACTGTGGACAGATGAATATCTAATGGCCACTTCTAGTGAGAGTACTTATAGTACTAAATCACCCCCATTTATAGACAGTTTGTCTCACTGTGGACAGATGTATATCTAACGGCCACTTCTAGAGAGAGTACCTATAGTACTAAATCACCTCCATTTATAGACAGTTTGTCTAACTGTGAACAGATGAATATCTAACGACCACTTCTAGAGAGAGTACCTATAGTACTAAATCATCTCCATTTATAGACAGTTTGTCTAACTGTGGACAGATGAATATCTAACGGCCACTTCTAGTGAGAGTACCTATAGTACTAAATCATCTCCATTTATAGACAGTCTGTCTAACTGTGGACAGATGAATATCTAATGGCCACTTCTAGAGAGAGTACCTATAGTACTAAATCACCTCCAATTATAGACAGTTTGTCTAACTGTGGACAGATGTATATCTAACGGCCACTTCTAGTGAGAGTACCTATAGTACTAAATCATCTCCATTTATAGACAGTTTGTCTAACTGTGGACAGATGAATATCTAACGGCCACTTCTAGTGAGAGTACCTATAGTACTAAATCATCTCCATTTATAGACAGTTTGTCTAACTGTGGACAGATGAATATCTAACGGCCACTTCTAGAGAGAGTACCTATAGTACTAAATCACCTCCATTTATAGACAGTTTGTCTAACTGTGGACAGATGAATATCTAACGGCCACTTCTAGAGAGAGTACCTATAGTACTAAATCACCTCCATTTATAGACAGTTTGTCTAACTGTGGACAGATGAATATCTAACGGCCACTTCTAGAGAGAGTACCTATAGTACTAAATCACCCCCATTTATAGACAGTTTGTCTAACTGTGGACAGATGAATATCTAACGGCCACTTCTAGTGAGAGTACCTATAGTACTAAATCACCTCCATTTATAGACAGTGTGTCTAACTGTGGACAGATGAATATCTAACGGCCACTTCTAGAGAGAGTACCTATAGTACTAAATCACCTCCATTTATAGACAGTTTGTCTAACTGTGGACAGATGAATATCTAACGGCCACTTCTAGTGAGAGTACCTATAGTACTAAATCACCCCCATTTATAGACAGTTTGTCTAACTGTGGACAGATGAATATCTAACGGCCACTTCTAGAGAGAGTACCTATAGTACTAAATCACCTCCATTTATAGACAGTTTGTCTAACTGTGGACAGATGAATATCTAACGGCCACTTCTAGTGAGAGTACCTATAGTACTAAATCACCTCCATTTATAGACAGTTTGTCTAACTGTGGACAGATGAATATCTAACGGCCACTTCTAGTGAGAGTACCTATAGTACTAAATCATCTCCATTTATAGACAGTTTGTGTAACTGTGGACAGATGAATATCTAACGGCCACTTCTAGAGAGATTATAGACAGTTTATAGTTTGTCTATAAATGACAAACTAGACATTTTTCTAGTGATTTTTATAATTCAAAGTAGCTCAAACCCAAACCTACAATCTCATTTCATTAATTGGTTGCCAGGTTTGCCAACTCCTGACATTGACATCATTAGCCTATGGGGTTCACTTACTTTTTCCAACCAACACTGTGACTGTTTGAATGATGTATTCAATGTGTACAAAAACAATACAATAATGTGTGTGTGTTATTAGTTAAAACTGATTGTGTTTGTTCATTATTGTAACTTAGATGAAGATCAAACACGATTTTAAGACAAATATATACATAAATGCATATAATTCCAAAGGGTTCACATACTTCTTCTTGCCACTGTATGTTTTACACTGTAGATTCAGAAGAACTGGCTCATGAGAGTAATTCAGGGAGAGTGTAGGTGCATGTCTGTGCATATTTGCATGAAAAATATGATGGTAAACTACTGCAATATTTTCCACTGTAAAGGGAGCATGTTTTGTCAATATTAATTTACACTTCAGTCTCTTCGGAAAATTCTCCCATGGACCACCACTACCAAACACTTTCTCAAACCCTCACAGATATTAAAATCTGTGTAGCCACACACACACACACACACACACACACACACACACACACACACACACACACACACACACACACACACCGACTCACACACACTCACACACACACACTCTGTATATGAGCAGCATTCATGTTGTAAAACTGTATATGATCTGATATATTAGAGTCTCATAAACAAAACCAGCCCGTCTCTAAAGTCTGTTTTTAAACTGTGGCGTAGTTTTATTCATAATAGTCGAGCAGTGCCGTCAGATTTAGTGTCGTCTTGAGAGGCGGAGCCTTAATTTTACTCTGAACACTTCCAGAGATTTTACAGAGATTAAAGCTGCAGGAACCTCATTTATTATTCGATCATCTTCAAATTTGAAACGTAACTTTGAGAACATTTTATTTCTGGGGTGTCTTGGCACTTTAATTATTGTTTTATTAGATTATAAAAACATGTTCAGCACAAAATATTTCCATTACTATAAACTTCAGCTTCTCTAACTTTAATAAATAACAATATATATTAATTCTGAAACTTGGGAAATAAAGCCCAAAGTGTCTCTTTCAAAAGATACTGCAACTGTGTCCAAACTCCAAAGATAAAGACTTTAAAAACTAAACCAAACAAGGAGGGTCCGTGTATATTTTTTTTAGGTTATAGAGTATGACACATTCTGATACTCTCGGCCGAAGATACTGCAGAAAAATCACAAAACAAATTTAGCCAAATATTTTCCATTTTCCATATTTCTCTGATTTCTCATTATTTATCTCTGGTTGTAAATAAAGTGGCTCAGAAAAGCTGCTTTTATTTTGTTCTCAATCATGTCGACTGTATCTGAGAAAATGTTTTGTGTTGGTACGACAAATCAATCAAAAGTTATAACATTACAAATATAATTAATCATAGTGTCCAAAAACATCTCCAAACAAATAAAAGATAATAATTGTACATAAGAACTAATTACACATGCAAACACAACAATGACTAAAGGTTTGCATAGCATGCAGACATGATTTTAGTCATGAGATTTCACAGAATGAGTTTCATTCTGTGTCATTTGAGTCATCATTGAGTCTGTGTCGTGTATTTGGCGCCATCTCCTGGTGGTCATATGTAACATTGTGCTTCATGTGGATTATCTAATGATCTATACATCTGATTATCTTGTGTGTGGACTCGTTTGAAAGATAATCACAGACTCTAAATTATCATATGTGATATTTTATGTTCCATTTATTTTAGTGAAGTTATAATCAAAACCGCAGCATACAAGCAACACCAACATAATAGTCAAAGACATATATTTAGCTGTTACTCGCTATATTTTTATCTGTGAGTAAAACAAATAGTCTGGTTGTATTTTACTCTTTAAGAGCTTTCCAACGACATATGACACATGAATATTTGACGAGTTTGATATTTCTACTGATTGCAATAATACATACAGCGCAACATTGTTCATAAATTATGGAACATTTTAGGGAAAAAATGGAACACTTCTGATTTATCTGCAAATTTCAAAACCTGTTCAGTTTTGTTCATAATGTCTACATGCATTGTAAAGTAGAACTTCAAAGGTTTCAAACGATACATATTGTGTGTTGGTCAAGACTGTCGTTACTAATATTTTGACGATTATTTACTTTTTCTCACGGGTCCATTTAATGAGATTCGTCCGCAGGTTTAAATGCGCTATAGAGACACGTTCAATGAATATGTGTCCTGACAGCAGCAGATGTGAATTCTCAGTGGTGTGTTTATGGTAAATAATGCCTCATAATTCCATTGCTTCTGCGTGAGTGTCACTTTATGGCAGCTGTGCACCTGATGTTGTTTCTGATTGGCTGACAGATGCTCATCGTAGCGGTCAAACATCTGCGCTGTCATTATCGTAAACCCGGATCCACCCGTACATGCGTCGCTGTCATCGCCGCGATCACAGAGCAGGTGCGGGTATCTCATCTACTGTCATGTGAAGATGATTGTGTGCATTTGGGAAAATGAAACTAGTAGCTGGCATTATAAAAGCCCATTGGAACATCCCCATGAAATGCTAATCCTCTTCTGGGCTTTTGGAGTACAACCTGAACCGCTCTAAACTGAACACCATTAATATGCATTCAGTGAACGATGACCATTTTCTATCTGAAACTGTTTTCGTGCAATCTCGTCCTTCACAGCATCACGTCTGTGCTTTTATGAGAGAGAAAGAGAGAGAGAGAGAGAGAGAGAGAGAGTTTAATAATGTCAGTATGTGTTACTCATAATTCATCTGGGTGGGGACATCTCAAACCCCTGTGTTAGTACAGTGAGACGAATAATGGACAGTGACGTAACATTCAGCTGAAAAGCTCATGAAATCAGTCAGCAGGTGATCATCAGGTGCTCACAGCGCTCACATGTGTCTTTATTAATGGTGTGTTGCTTGAGTAAATGATTCAAGTTAATCAGTGCTCTGCTTGGAGATGTTTACACCGCAACACTTCCTGTTTACATGTGAGATGCACTCATGTGCAAATATATAGATGAGCTTTACTGCGCTTATAAAACAAACTGTTGTGTTCTGGTGACGGAGTTGTGTTGCATTGATCAACATTTTCTAAATGTTTGATGATCAAAATCATCAATTTAATCACAATAACATAATATATATATATATATTTTCAATGTGTTCTGAAGAAATTGTTCTTATTTGCATGTGCAAAAGTTGCATCTTAAAGTATTTTTTAGTGGATGTTCTGTAGTTGCTGGTGTGTTCTGGATTGTTGCTTACTAATGCATTGCTAGCTGGTTCTTAGGATCTTCTGGGTGGTGCTAGAGCATCACTATCTGGTTGCTAGGTTGCTCTGAATGGTTGCTAATGCATTGTTAGCTGGTAGCTAGGGTTCTCTGAGTGGTGGCCAGCCAGCAATGCATTAGCAACCATCCAGAGCAACCTAGCAACCAGATAGTGATGCTCTAGCATTTAAATCTTGTTGCTAGGGTGTTTCGGGTGGTCGCTAGAGTGTTCAGAGCAACCTAGCAACCAGATAGTGATGCTCTAGCATTTAAATCTTGTTGCTAGGGTGTTTTGGGTGGTCGCTAGGGTTTTCTAAATGGTCCCTAGTGCGTTGCTAGGTCATTACTAGGGTGTTTTGAGTGTAGCTACAATGTTGATAGGGTGTTCTAAATGGTCGCTAGAGTTTTGTTAGGGTGTTTTGGATAGTTGCTAAAGTGTTGCTAGGGTGTTCTGAGTGGTCACTAGAACATTGCCAGGTGATCACTAGGGTTTTCTGGATGTCGCTAGAGCATTACTAAGTGGTTGCTAGGGTGTTTTGGGTGGTCGCTAGAGTGTTGCTAGGGTGTTCTAAATGGTCCCTAGTGCGTTGCTCGGTCATTACTAGGGTGTTTTGGGTGTAGCTACAATGTTGATAGGGTGTTCTGAATGGTCGCTAGAGTTTTGTTAGGGTGTTTTGGATAGTTGCTAAAGTGTTGCTAGGGTGTTCTGAGTGGTCACTAGAACATTGCCAGGTGATCACTAGGATTTTCTGGATGTCGCTAGAGCATTACTAAGTGGTTGCTAGGGTGTTTTGGGTGGTCGCTAGAGTGTTGCTAGGGTGTTCTAAATGGTCCCTAGTGCGTTGCTAGGTCATTACTAGGGTGTTTTGGGTGTAGCTACAATGTTGATAGGGTGTTCTGAATGGTCGCTAGAGTGTTGCTAGGGTGTTCTAAATGGTCCCTAGAGCGTTGCTAGGTCATTACTAGGGTTTTTTTGGGTGTAGCTAGAATGTTGATAGGGTGTTCTGAATGGTCGCTGTAATGTTGTTAGGGTGTTTAAGGTAGTTGCTAAATTGTTGCTAGGGTGTTCTGAGTGGTCACTAGAACATTGCCAAGTGGTCACTAGGGTGTTTTGGATGGTCGCTAGATCATTACTAAGTGGTTGCTACGGTGTTTTGGGTTGTCGCTAGAGTGTTGCTAGGGTGTTCTAAATGGTCCCTAGAGCGTTGCTAGGTCATTACTAGGGTTTTTTGGGTGTAGCTAGAATGTTGATATGGTGTTCTGAATCGTCGCTAGAGTGTTGTTAGGGTGTTTAAGGTAGTTATTAAAGTGTTGCTAGGGTGTTCTGAGTGGTCATTAGAACATTGCCAGGTGGTTACAAGGGTGCTCTGGATGGTCTCTAGAGCATTACTAAGTGGTTGCTAGGGTGTTCTGGGTGGTCTCTGAAGCGTTGCTAGGTAGATGCTAGGGTTTTTACAGTGGTTGCTAGAATATTGGTTACAAAGGTGTTCTGAGTGAGCGCTAGAGCATTGCTAGGTGGTTGTTAGGTAGTTATGGATGGTTGCTAGGGTATTCTGGGTGGTTGCTAGGTGATTGTTAAAGTGTTCTGTGTGGTCATTACTGGCCTTTTCCTTGAAAATGTTCAATTTTTGTATTTTTACATGAAGCTAGACTTCTGAATCTATTGAAAACATATTGATCGATATAAAATGCACTTGAGTATCTCTGTTAAAAAAAAGAGTTTATCGCCTGCTTTCCCCAGGTTGTAATAGTGCAATGTTGATTGCGGCGTGCAAATCACACAGCACTTTGTGCATAAAGTGCTATCTATAATTAGCCAAATTTACATAGAAAGTAAGTGTTTACGTAAAAAAGGCCCAAGGAAGAATTTCTTTGCCTATTTCGCCTCTTTAAACTAGATTATTGTGGTTAGTGAATAAGATGCAGGCTTTTGCACTGAAATAACGCATGCAAATGTGATGCAACTGTTTAGAGAATTTGCCCGTATGTATGAGCAATAGTTACAGTGATGCTTGTCTTTGCAAACACTACTAAAATGAAGACTGTTCGATCAATTGTTTTGAGCATATTTTGATTTCTCTACAATGTTAAAGAAGACTTCGGCAATAAGCCTTTAGCAGCTACAATGTCACGGTTAAGTAAGGTTGGAATATTAAAATAATGTGTAAAGCACTTTCTCATCCTGTGCTTTTCAACACTTCATCTCCCCCTTCATAACACCATTTGTATAATAGCTTTTGAAGGACACGCGTGCATGTAAAGGACGTGTATGTACAGAATATTATTTTGGCGGTGGGTTTCATGTGTGAGCATTCACAAGCTCCTCTCACCTCCTCTCTTCTCTGCTCCTGTTCAAACACAATCTCTCCCATTACTTTTTTCTAATGTGCCATTGTTGCGTAACCTTGGCATTAATTTGTTCTAGTGTGAATTGGTTGCGCCACACAAGTGAGGAGTGTTATGCAATCACTTTGCTTATGTGTCTTTTTTTATGCGAGGTCACTGTTAATTCTTATTTGATTTTCAGAGGAGTTGCTTCAAGCACATCACATCACTGTTTCTTGCTGTAATGTGAGAATTATTGTGGTGTGTGGTTGAATTTGATACATGGGTTGTCTGGTATGAACAGAACATTGATTCCCAACTCTCCTGTAGCGGAGGGAATCATTGGAATTCACGATTCGATTAGCTTCCAATTCGGGGAGTCTCAATCAAATTCCAAACCGAATCGCAAGGCGTCACAATTAAGAGCTTATGATGCCAGTGTTTCCTACAGAAATCTGTTTTTGTAGTGAAGCCTCTTTATTTCGTGTGTTACACAAAACCTGTCTTGCTTCATTCGAATCAGAGGTGACTAAAAGACTTTAACGTTTGTTAGTGAGTCAAATGTTCATTTATTACCCACTAATGTGACTGATTCAGTGAGTTTTCGTTAGCATTTGTCAGACTGATTCAAACCAATACCTTACTGTAAGTTCATGAAACTAATTAACGAGTGGTTTGTTCATGAATTGGGCTACATATAAAAATGCAGCATGAGAGACATTTGTTCGTGAATCAGACAGTAAATCGGACAACAGGCGTATAATAAAACAACGACTCGCGGGAGTCATTTGTCAGTAAATCGGACAACAGGCGCATAATAAAACATTGACTCGCGTGAGTCATTTGTCAGTAATCGGACAACAGGCGCATAATAAAACATTGACTCGCGAGAGTCGTTTGTCAGTAAATCGGACAACAGGCGCATAATAAAACAATGACTCGCGAGAGTCATTTGTCAGTAATCGGACAACAGGCGATAATAAAACATTGACTCACGAGAGTAGTTTGTCAGTAAATCGGACAACAGGCGCATAATAAAACATTGACTCGCGTGAGTCATTTGTCAGTAATCGGACAACAGGCGCATAATAAAACATTGACTCGCGAGAGTAGTTTGTCAGTAAATCGGACAACAGGCGCATAATAAAACATTGACTCGCGTGAGTCATTTGTCAGTAATCGGACAACAGGCGCATAATAAAACATTGACTCGCGGGAGTCCTTTGTCAGTAAATCGGACAACAGGCGCATAATAAAACAATGACTCGCGGGAGTCGTTTGTCAGTAAATCGGACAACAGGCGCATAATAAAACAATGACTCGCGGGAGTCTTTGTCAGTAAATCGGACATCAGGCGCATAATAAAACATTGACTCGCGGGAGTCGTTTGTCAGTAAGTCAGACATCAGGCGCATAATAAAACAATGACTCGCGGGAGTCGTTTGAAAACAATGACTCGTGGGAGTCGTTTGTCAGTAAATCGGACAACAGGTGCATAGTAAAACAATGACTCACGGGAGTCATTTGTCAGTAAATCGGACAACAGGCGCATAATAAAACATGACTTGTGGGAGTCGTTTGTCAGTAAATCGGACAACAGGCGCATAATAAAACAACGACTCACGAGAGTAATTTGTCAGTAAATCGGACAACAGGCGCATAATAAAACATTGACTCGCGAGAGTCGTTTGTCAGTAAATCGGACAACAGGCACTTAATAAAACAACGACTCGCGGGAGTCGTTTGTCAGTAAATCGGACAACAGGCGCATAATAAAACATTGACTCGCGGGAGTCGTTTGTCAGTAAATCGGACAACAGGCGCATAATAAAACAATGACTCGCGGGAGTCGTTTGTCAGTAAATCGGACAACAGGCGCATAATAAAACATTGACTCGCGATAGTCATTTGTCAGTAAATCGGACAACAGGCGCATAATAAAACAATGACTCGCGGGAGTCCTTTGTCAGTAAATCGGACAACAGGCGCATAATAAAACAATGACTCGAGGGAGTCGTTTGTCAGTAAATCGGACAACAGGCGATAATAAAACAATGACTCACGGGAGTCGTTTGTCAGTAAATCGGACATCAGGCGATAATAAAACAATGACTCGCGGAGTCTTTGTCAGTAAATCGGACATCAGGCGATAATAAAACATTGACTCGCGGGAGTCGTTTGTCAGTAAGTCAGACATCAGGCGCATAATAAAACATTGACTCGCGGGAGTCGTTTGAAAACAATGACTCGTGGGAGTCGTTTGTCAGTAAATCGGACAACAGGTGCATAGTAAAACAATGACTCACGGGAGTCATTTGTCAGTAAATCGGACAACAGGCGCATAATAAAACATTGACTCGCGGGAGTCATTTGTCAGTAAATCGGACAACAGGCGCATAATAAAACTGACTTGTGGGAGTCGTTTGTCAGTAAATCAGACAACAGGCGCATAATAAAACATTGACTCGCGGGAGTCATTTGTCAGTATATCGGACAACAGGTGCATAATAAAATAACGACTCGCGGGAGTCATTTGTCAGTAAATCGGACAACAGGCGCATAATAAAACAGTGACTCGCGAGAGTCATTTGTCAGTAAATCGGACAACAGGCGCATAATAAAACAATGACTCACAGGAGTCATTTGTCAGTAAATCGGACAACGGGCGCATAATAAAACAGTGACTCGCGGCAGTCATTTTTCAGTATATCGGACAACAGGCGCATAATAAAACAATGACTCGCGGCAGTCATTTATCAGTAAATCGGACAACAGGCGCATAATAAAACAGTGACTCGCAGGAGTCATTTGTCAGTAAATCGGACATCAGGTGCATAATAAAACAGTGACTCGCGGCAGTCATTTTTCAGTATATCGGACAACAGGCGCATAATAAAACAACGACTTGCGGGAGTCATTTATCAGTAAATCGGACAACAGGCGCATAATAAAACAGTGACTCGCGAGAGTCATTTGTCAGTAAATCAGACAACAGGCGCATAATAAAACAACGACTCGCGGGAGTCATTTATCAGTAAATCGGACAACAGGCGCATAATAAAACAGTGACTCGCGAGAGTCATTTGTCAGTAAATCAGACAACAGGCGCATAATAAAACAACGACTCGCGGGAGTCATTTGTCAGTAAATCGGACAACAGGCGCATAATAAAACAATGACTCGCGAGAGTCATTTGTCAGTAAATCGGACAACAGGCGATAATAAAACAATGACTCGCTGGAGTCATTTGTCAGTAAATCGGACAACAGGCGATAATAAAACAATGACTCACGAGAGTCATTTGTCAGTAAATCGGACAACAGGCGATAATAAAACAATGACTCGCGAGAGTCATTTGTCAGTGAATCGGACAACAGGCGATAATAAAACAATGACTCGGAGTCTTTGAAAACAGATGACTGCGGAGTCATTTGTCAGTAAATCGGACAACAGGCGCATAATAAAACAATGACTCGCGGGAGTCATTTGTCAGTAAATCGGACAACAGGCGCATAATAAAACAATGACTCGCGGAGTCATTTGTCAGTAAATCGGACAACAGGCGATAATAAAACAATGACTCGCGGAGTCATTTGTCAGTAAATCGGACAACAGGCGATAATAAAACAGTGACTCGCAGGAGTCATTTGTCAGTAAATCGGACATCAGGTGCATAATAAAACAGTGACTCGCGGCAGTCATTTTTCAGTATATCGGACAACAGGCGCATAATAAAACAACGACTTGCGGGAGTCATTTATCAGTAAATCGGACAACAGGCGCATAATAAAACAGTGACTCGCGAGAGTCATTTGTCAGTAAATCGGACAACAGGCGCATAATAAAACAACGACTCGCGGGAGTCATTTATCAGTAAATCGGACAACAGGTGCATAATAAAACAGTGACTCGCGGGAGTCATTTGTCAGTAAATCAGACAACAGGCGCATAATAAAACAACGACTCGCGGGAGTCATTTTTCAGTAAATCGGACAACAGGCGCATAATAAAACAGTGACTCGCTAGAGTCATTTGTCAGTAAATCGGACAACAGGCGCATAATAAAACAACGACTCGCGGGAGTCATTTGTCAGTAAATCGGACAACAGGCGCATAATAAAACAGTGACTCGCGAGAGTCATTTGTCAGTAAATCAGACAACAGGCGAATAATAAAACAATGACTCGCGAGAGTCATTTGTCACTGAATCGGACAACAGGCGCATAATAAATCAATGACTCGCGGGAGTCATTTGTCAGTAAATCGGACAAAAGGCGCATAATAAAACAATGACTCGCGGGAGTCATTTGTATGTGAATTGGACAACAGGCGCTTAATAAATCAATGACTCGCTGGAGTCATTCGTCAGTAAATCGGACAACAGGCGCATAATAAAACAATGACTCGCGAGAGTCATTTGTCAGTAAATCGGACAACAGGCGCATAATAAAACAACGACTCGCGAGAGTCGTTTGTCAGTGAATCGGACAACAGGCGCATAATAAAACAATGACTCGCGGGAGTCTTTGTCAGTAAATCGGACATCAGGCGCATAATAAAACATTGACTCGCGGGAGTCGTTTGTCAGTAAGTCAGACATCAAGCGCATAATAAAACAATGACTCGCGGGAGTCGTTTGAAAACAATGACTCGTGGGAGTCGTTTGTCAGTAAATCGGACAACAGGTGCATAGTAAAACAATGACTCACGGGAGTCATTTGTCAGTAAATCGGACAACAGGCGCATAGTAAAACAGTGACTCGCGGCAGTCATTTTTCAGTATATCGGACAACAGGCGCATAATAAAACAACGACTTGCGGGAGTCATTTATCAGTAAATCGGACAACAGGCGCATAATAAAACAGTGACTCGCGAGAGTCATTTGTCAGTAAATCAGACAACAGGCGCATAATAAAACAACGACTCGCGGGAGTCATTTGTCAGTAAATCGGACAACAGGCGCATAATAAAACAGTGACTCGCGAGAGTCATTTGTCAGTAAATCAGACAACAGGCGCATAATAAAACAATGACTCGCGAGAGTCATTTGTCACTGAATCGGACAACAGGCGCATAATAAATCAATGACTCGCGGGAGTCATTTGTCAGTAAATCGGACAAAAGGCGCATAATAAAACAATGACTCGCGGGAGTCATTTGTATGTGAATTGGACAACAGGCGCGTAATAAATCAATGACTCGCTGGAGTCATTCGTCAGTAAATCGGACAACAGGCGCATAATAAAACAATGACTCGCGAGAGTCATTTGTCAGTGAATCGGACAACAGGCGCATATTAAAACAATGACTCGCGAGAGTCGTTTGTCAGTGAATCGGACAACAGGCGCATAATAAAACAATGACTCGCGAGAGTCGTTTGTCAGTGAATCGGACAACAGGCGCATAATAAAACAATGACTCGCGGGAGTCTTTGTCAGTAAATCGGACATCAGGTGCATAATAAAACATTGACTCGCGGGAGTCGTTTGTCAGTAAGTCAGACATCAAGCGCATAATAAAACAATGACTCGCGGGAGTCGTTTGAAAACAATGACTCGTGGGAGTCGTTTGTCAGTAAATCGGACAACAGGTGCATAGTAAAACAATGACTCACGGGAGTCATTTGTCAGTAAATCGGACAACAGGCGCATAGTAAAACATTGACTCGCGGGAGTCGTTTGAAAACAATGACTCGTGGGAGTCGTTTGTCAGTAAATCGGACAACAGGTGCATAATAAAACATTGACTCGCGGGAGTCATTTGTCAGTAAATCGGACAACAGGCGCATAATAAAACTGACTTGTGGGAGTCGTTTGTCAGTTGAACGTTTAACTTCACACCATTAACTGATGCGTCTCCTGAGATAGACTGCTAATTAATTTAAGTAATTTACATATTTTCATATTTCCTATAGGAATGTTGCGTGTTCAAGAATTTCCCATTTAATGAAATTTTGACTGATATTCATCAAACTGACGTGTGATCTGTCTCTCTAAAGATGGATGTTTATTGTTTAGTCTAATCATCATGAATAGGCCCTTTGTGAACATGTCTTCTGTTCAATTTGAGATATTTTTAATGCTTTTCTTCACAAATGAGTGCCAGATTGGCATGTGTAGTTCTTCAATCATTTGTCTTTATTCATTGTGTTTTGGCCGATTGATTTTCTCTTTATGCTGGAATTTTGTGGGGATTTTATTCCTTATTCATTCTGAGTAGTTCAATACTGATGTCCGTCATTTTAATTCTGTTCTGTGTGCATTTGGTCAGTTTCCGGCCGAAGAGGCTCCGTGAGAGCCCCTTATGATTCACACGTGTGCATTCACGATACGTGCATTCATCGTGTCACTTTCATCAATCTCTGTGATTGAGCATTAATACATCGGAAACTCCGTCTTACTCATCCATCATTATTTCTTTCATTAGATCAGCACCTTTGGACTGGACAGCTCCCGCGACGACGCGCTAAAGTTCTACTTTGTAGCGAGCGATCGTTACACTCGGGACTTTATTTATAGCACAACTTGTCGACTTGCGAGCACACGACACAGAGAATGGGTCAATTGTGGAGCGGAGTGTTAAACATTTAACTTTCTCAAATTTCTTCCACAGGCTTCTTTTGCAGTGACTTAAAAATCACTCTACGACAACAGGTGGAAAAACACCAATAAAATATAGATCATAAATACAATTGTAAATAGTAAAAGTATTTGCCCTTTCCAGATTTCTTCTATTTTTGTGTATATTTCATACTAAATTGTTTTGGATATTCAAATGAGATATAACATAAAACAAAGGCATCCTGAGTAAACACAAAACACAGTTTTCATATATATATATATATATATATATATATATATATATATATATATATATATATTTTTTTTTTTATTTATTTATTTATATATATAGTAACAACTGCAACCAAACTCTTCTGATAACTAGAAATCAGTCTTTCACAACGCTGTGGTGGAAGTTTGTCCCACTCTTCTTTGCAGAACTGCTTTAGTTTTGTTTTAGAATTTTGGAAGGTCGGCCACTTCTGGGAAGGTTCACTACTGTGCCAAGTGTTCTCCATTTGGAGAGAATGGCTCTCACTGTGGTTCTTTGGAGTCCCAGAGCCTTTGAAATAGCTTTGTAGCCCTTCCCAGACTGATGTATTACAATCATGCTGCTGAAAAAGTTCTTTTTAGGTGTTGATTTGATTGAACAGGGCTGCCAGTAATTTACGGCAGATGTAACGGTGTAACAGAGACTCAGGTAGGCTGGGATCCATAAGCAGTGTTTTATTGAAACTCACAGATATATGCAGGCAATGGTCAGGCAATGGGGAATCAGGGCAAACCTAGGCAGAGCAGGAGCGTTGTGAGGGAAGCAGGATGTCAGGGCAGGCAGCAAGGGCAATCACGAAGAGACAGGCAAGTTTCAGGTAGGCAGGCAGTAATCAATCGTAGACAACAGGGAAAGCAAGGTCGGTAGGCAGATAAGCAAACAGGAATGGTAGTAGAACGCTCAGTAG
Organism: Xyrauchen texanus; assembly: GCF_025860055.1. Taxonomy (NCBI): domain Eukaryota; kingdom Metazoa; phylum Chordata; class Actinopteri; order Cypriniformes; family Catostomidae; genus Xyrauchen; species Xyrauchen texanus. Next base: position 1,625,327 of record NC_068295.1, read on the forward strand.
TGTAGCCGGAACAAACAAGACTTCGCCCTGAGTGTGTAACTGCGTGAAGCTTAAATAGAGGGAGCAGGGATGGGAATCAGCTGTAAATTTAATCAAGCCCGGTATGTGGGTGCATGGGTGATTAGAACTCAGGTGAATCAGATCTCTGGTGGCCGATCGCGGAGGTGCTCTCGAAAGCGTTTGTGACAAACGGGACCCCTGTCTTCCCAACGGTTCCACTTTCGACTTGCGCTTTGCGCCTCTTCGTTTATTTAATAATCAGGGTCTGTTGTCTTCGTAGGAATAGTGTTGAAAACCTGTTTGATTTCACAAGTGATCAGTTTTATGGTTTGTCACTTGTAGTGTCTGTGTCACCTGTGGTGTGTGTTTGTGACCGTGTTTGTTTGTGTGTTATCAGTGCTGATGTGTTGTGATGTGTGTCTCGGTGCTAGTTTAGATGCTTTTGAGAACTTTTTATAGCAGGATGTTTCATAAAAGGATCAAATGTTCAGGCAACCAAAGGATTTATATTTGTGTGTGTGTGTGTGTGTGTGTGTGTGTGTGTGTGTGTGTGTGTGTGTGTGTGTGTGTGTGTGTGTGTGTGTGTGTGTGTGTGTGTGTAATCCCTCGCCTTGTTTATGAGGATGAATATTTACAAGTCTTACTCTTGCATTTCTCCCACTCAGCCTCAATAACCATTTCAAACCTCTCTCGCTCTGCTTTTTAATTCTACTGTTTGTTGGCATCGCTGGCTGTTCGCTGTATCCTTTATTTTAAGACCCCGTTAGTTCAAGTATGTCTTGTGTTCGATAACTGCTAGACTGAATATATTAAATTACATATTGCATTTGGGGCCTTATTTTAAGTCCAGCACAATGTCTTAACTCATAAGCGCAATGGGTCATATGGGCATAGCCAAACGCTACCACCCATACCTACTTGCGCTTTGCGCTGGCAAGTAAATCGCACTTCTCATTAGAAAATTGGATAAGACGTTGCGCACATTCATAGCGAGTTCCGCTGCACTTTGTGCACTCACGAAAATAGAGCCCAGGGTGTCTTGAGTGACTCCAGAAAGGTCTCCTTAGCAACCAAATTGTCCCGGTTGCTAGGGAGGGTAGAGTCACATGGGGTAACCTCCTCGTGGTGGTGATTAGTGGTTCTCTCAGTGGGGCGTGTGGTGAGTTGTGTGTGGATCGTGGAGAGTAGCATGAGCCTCCACATACTGTGAGTCTCAGCGGTGACGTGTTTTTGTTTTAATAAATGTTCCGTAATGTCACTTCCTAGGTGTACACAAATGTATGGATAACCCGGAGAACATGTTATGTTAGATAATAGTATACTTCTCACTACAAATGCCCTCTTCAAACTGTTGAAATTGGATTCTCTCTCTCTGGCTGTCTGTGTGTCTCTCAGGATCTGAAGAAGGTGTTGTCGTTTCCTCCGTATCCGGGCGAGTTCCTGCACCCGGTGGTGTACGCCTGCACAGCCGTCATGCTGCTCTGCCTGTTTGCCTCCATCATCACCTACATAGTGCACCACAGGTAGGGCACCTATGAGAGAGATTCACCATATGGCTTTACCAAAGTTGCGATCTCATATTTCAAGTTTTAGTTGGTTTTGATTTCATGCACGCATTCTGTTCCGTGTTTTGTGCATTTGAGTTTCAGATTTTTACTCCTTTGTTTTCCAAAGCATGCATTTATAGAGAGCGTTTCCGTGAGTCTTCATTCTCAGTGCTGTTATAGTGTAGACCAGAGCCAAAAGTACAGCAAAATGTGAAGCTTGGGTAACCTACAGCCATCACATTAAGTCCTTAGAGCGCTTCCATATCAGATGCCTTCAGTGCATTCTGGGAATTACATGGTGTGAGTGTATGCCTCACACTGAAATACTTGTAAAGACCAACTGCAGAAGTAAAAACAAGTACAAAAATATCTGAAAGTAGCGATGACGGGCACAAGCAAAACCGGTCCATTTCTACCCGCTTTCAGGAAAACAATGCAAGGTGGACACATGCATTTGGCATTATTCTAAACAATTCTGAAGCAATTTGGGTAAATATAAAAGGACTATATTAAAGTCTGTTGTAAGAGCAACACTTCCTGCTGCCAGGTGGTGGCGATATGACTGTGACCCAGAATAGTCAAATCCATGTGATTAGCCCCCAAGACTAAACATACATCTCAATTTAGATGTAAATCACACATTGCACACAGAAGATATGAGACACTTCCTGTTTCCCATTTTTCGCCATTCATTGAATGCCTAGCCATGGCAACACCGTTCAATATATCAAAATCTGTTCGCAAGGAGTATTTAAAACAAAACAGACTGCAAAATTAAAAAATCCAAGAAATCCAAAATGGCCTACTTCCTGTTGGGCGGCCCTAATGACTATAATTATGAAAGTTGTTCCGTTTAATGAGAACTTTATATGTACTAATTTTGGTGATTGTAGGTGTAAATGGGGGTGCTAAATAAACCATCTTACATGCCCATTTTCAAGGGCCCCCCCACACACACACACACATGACTTTGCCCAGAACTAATGGCCGACGACGCTAATGTGTGTGCACAATTTCAAGAGTTTTCACACATGTTAAATACCCCAAAAGTACTGAATACCTTGAAAAGAGTAATAATAATAATAATAATAATAACTTGTCTTATTATTATCCTTAGAAGAACAATAGGGTCTCCATACTGCCCTAAACATCTTTTAAATGTAACCTTCCCAACCATGCACATAAATCACATGATGACAAATTACATTCTGTTTTCTTATAGAATAATTTGCATAAAATATTTTTATTTAAATATCAATAGTTACTATTATGTATTACTATACAACTCAGCTGTGCACTTGTTTTCTCATGTTGTCTACAGTTGTGAGTGTATTTTGCAGCTCTTTAACTTTAGTTTAAATGTACTTGTGAAGGTTTTGGGCTGACTCACCCATCACAATCATAATGATTGTTGATTTACCCTCTTTAATAAAACACACACACACACACACACACACACACACACACACACACACACACACACACACACACACACACACACACACACACACACACACACACTTGAAATAGTTGAGCTCTATTGATCTTCCATCATAAAGACACTGATGTGTCACAAGAGAGTCTGTCAGATTCTCATCTCGTCACACGCGTGTTGCTCGGCTTTCATCTCAGTTTGCAGTGTGATTTTCCGTGGAGGGTTTTCATGTTGTGCTGTTGACTGTGAGTCATGCGTACCACTCCGAGAGTCGTATGTCTGACATATATTTTAAAAATGCCCTCGTCGTTACCTAATTACTGAAGCTCAGTTCTCTATTGTTTTTTTTCTTCTTCTAAGAAATAAAACTCAATTAAAATTGTTTTATGTTTGCAAATATCCCTAAAATAAAATACTCTAGGTTCAATATGCATTTAGCTGTATTGAGCAGCATCATGTTGATACATATAATGTTGAAGTCTTGCATAACATGTCATGGATAATGAGAGTTTGATAATATCACAGTGCAAAAACATTTAGTGGTTCTGGAAATAGGCTTTGTTTTCTTTATGCAAAATATAAATTCTATAAAAAATATACAAAAATATATAATATAATATGACCCAGACAGGTTTTATGAGATTTGGATATTTCCGATTGCAAATGCATTATTATAAACACGTTTTTTTATTTTATTAACAAAATACACAGAACACCGAATGACAAGGAACATTCATCATGTGTCAGCGGCAAATTTATATATATATATATATATAAATTTCACATTTTAGTTTGAGTTAGTTTCAGAAGCTGGTTTTGTTAGGTTCAGTTTAGTTTCGTGCACACATTCTATTTCGTGTTTGTACAGTGGCAAGAAAAATATGTGAACCCTTTGTACTATAGGTACTCTCACTAGAAGTGGCCGTTAGATATTCATCTGTCCACAGTTAGAGAAACTGTCTATAAATGGAGATGATTTAGTACTATAGGTACTCTCACTAGAAGTGGTCGTTAGATATTCATCTGTGCACAGTTAGACAAACTGTCTATAAATGGAGGTGATTTAGTACTATAGGTACTCTCACTAGAAGTGGCCGTTAGATATTCATCTGTCCACAGTTAGACAAACTGTCTATAAATGGAGATGGTTTAGTACTATAGGTACTCTCTCTAGAAGTGGCCGTTAGATATTCATCTGTCCACAGTTAGACAAACTGTCTATAAATGGAGATGATTTAGTACTATAGGTACTCTCACTAGAAGTGGTCGTTAGATATTCATCTGTCCACAGTGAGACAAACTGTCTATAAATGGAGATGATTTAGTACTATATGTACTCTCACTAGAAGTGGTCGTTAGATATTCATCTGTCCACAGTTAGACAAACTGTCTATAAATGGAGATGATTTAGTACTATAGGTACTCTCACTAGAAGTGGTCAGTTAGATATTCATCTGTCCACAGTTAGACAAACTGTCTATAAATGGAGATGATTTAGTACTATAGGTACTCTCTCTAGAAGTGGTCGTTAGATATTCATCTGTCCACAGTTAGACAAACTGTCTATAAATGGAGATGATTTAGTACTATAGGTACTCTCACTAGAAGTGGCCGTTAGATATTCATCTGTCCACAGTTAGACAAACTGTCTATAAATGGAGATGGTTTAGTACTATAGGTACTGTCTCTAGAAGTGGCCGGTAGATATTCATCTGTCCACAGTTAGACAAACTGTCTATAAATGGAGGTGATTTAGTACTATAGGTACTCTCTCTAGAAGTGGCCGTTAGATATTCATCTGTCCACAGTTAGACAAACTGTCTATAAATGGAGGTGATTTAGTACTATAGGTACTCTCTCTAGAAGTGGCCGTTAGATATTCATCTGTCCACAGTTAGACAAACTGTCTATAAATGGAGGTGATTTAGTACTATATGTACTCTCTATAGAAGTGGCCGTCCAGTCAAGATGACTCAAAGGGATCACTGCAGAATGCTCAATGAGGTATAGAAGAGCCCTTGAGTGACAGATAAAGACTTGAAGGAATCATTGGAACTGGTTAACATCTCTGTTCATGAGTCTAATATACAGAAAACATTAAACAGGAACGGTGTTCATGGCAGGACATCACGAAGGAAGCTGCTGCTTTCCGACAAAAACATTGCTGCACACCTGAAGTTTGCCAGAGACCACCTTGACACTCTACAACACTGGGAAAATGTTTTGTGGACTGATTAAACTAATGTTGAATTGTTTGGGAAGAACACACAGCATTATATATGGTGTAGAAAGGGCACCGCATACCAACATGAAAACATCATCCCTACGGTGAAGTACGGTGGAGGGAGCATCATGATTTGGGGCTGCTTTGCTGCTTCGGGGTCTGGACCGCTTGCCATCATCAAGGGAAATCTGGATGCATAATTTAAGGCCTTTGAGTTTAAAATGAGTGTCATGCCCCATAGACTTCCATTGTAAATTCTGTGTATTTTAATTTGACAACTTCCCAGTTGTTTTCCAATGGATTCTGTCCACAGAGCTTATCTCATAATGAACCCCCAAAAAAGTCCTTTAATGCAACTAAAAAGCACTACTTGCATTGTGCATTCAGTCTCTGTGTTCAGGGAAACCACTGACTCACTGTTTGCCTTATTTTATTATCTAGAGATGTGTCTCTCTTTTCCTTCTGAGATGTTTCATATAGTCATTAAATAAGGGCCATCATTTCCTGTGTGAAACAGTTCATCAGTTTTTAGGCTGTAGATTAATTAGGGAAACATGCACTGTTGTTGATGATGGGATACAGCAGTTGTGACAGGTGCCTCCGTCACAACGCAAGTGTATTTAACTCCACATCACAGACTTTATGAAGAGTGTGAATGGAAATGCTATGAGCATCTATTTAAAAGTCCATCAGAGCATTGTGTCAGACACACACGCGTACGGGCATTGGCACGATTTAATGGAGGGATGCCAGGTTAAAACTGTTGACCCAGTGAAGCGGGCACCTCAGTTCCTTCCTGCCTGAGTGGGCGAATGATTTATGAGAGAATTAGAACGTAACTTTTTATGAAGCGGTGATATTTTCCCTCTGGGATAGCGTTTTTTAAAGCATTTTTACCTATATGAAGTACACTTATTACGTTTACATGTGCTGTTTTAGTCGAGGTATGGAAAGTTTATGGCTACAGTCTTCATCTGTCTATCCAAGTATGCATAATCAAATAATTAAAGGATGTCAAATGCATGCATGTTGCACATAGGGTTGCCAGCTTTCTTCTAGCCCAATACGAGGCGTCTTGATTAACGTATAATGCTATTTTGTGCGCATGCCTCTTCACGGTTTGATGTCAAAAGCAGAGAATAACACGATTATTTCTTCATCAGATTTTTTAAATAAGCTGATTTTAGGAGTTATCAGCGTATTGCTGTGTGTGTAAACGGGCTCAATGTATCTCACTACTCTACAGCCTGTGTTCTGTGTTGACCTGTAGATATATCTCATCTTTCTAATACTCAAATGCACATTAATTGATTTAACCGTGTCTGCACATGTTGACCATATGTTGTGTGTGCGCTTTATCCTGTTTTACAGCACGATCCGGATCAGTCAGAAGGGATGGCACATGCTGCTGAACTTCTGCTTTCATACGGCGCTGACGTTTGCCGTGTTCGCCGGAGGCATCAACCGAATCAAATACCCCATCATCTGCCAGGCCGTGAGTCTTTTCATCAGTGCACTCTTTATCTCTCATGCTCAGATTGACTCTTTCAATACTTTGTCGCCCGTAATAACTGATTATTCGTGTCTACTTGCCGTGTGTTTTATTTGCTCTGTTTTACTGGTGACCTCAAGGCACTTTCCACTAATAGAATACAAAATAAAGCCTGACACTGAAGTTATGATTTTAGGAAATATACAGTAAAAGGTGCTGAAACATGAAATGTTTATTGTGATCTCAGGAGGTCAAAAAATATGAGAGGTTTTAATTTCTAATTGTTTGTTTGGTAGTGTTTTCTGTGAAGCTCATATTTATAATGCACTATAAACTTCTCATAAATGATTATAACTACAGTTATAATACACTATAAAACTTTCTCTATTCATACTTATATCTTGGAGTATAATGCATTATAACACTTACCTATTCATACTTATACCTTAGAGTGTAATGCATTATAACACTTACCTATTCATACTTATACCTTAGAGTATAATGCATTATAACACTTACCTATTCATACTTATACCTTAGAGTATAATGCATTATAACACTTACCTATTCATACTGATACCTTAGAGTATAATGCATTATAACACTTACCTATTCATACTTATACCTTAGAGTATAATGCATTATAACACTTACCTATTCATACTTATACCTTAGAGTATAATGCATTATAACACTTACCTATTCATACTTATACCTTAGAGTATAATGCATTATAACACTTACCTATTCATACTTATACCTTAGAGTATAATGCATTATAACACTTACCTATTCATACTTATACCTTAGAGTATAATGCGTTATAACAGTTACCTATTCATATAAGTATTCATACTTATACCTTAGAGTATAATGCGTTAAAACAGTTACCTATTCATACTTATACCTTAGAGTATAATGCATTATAACACTTACCTATTCATACTTATACCTTAGAGTATAATGCGTTATAACATTTACCTATTCATACTTATACCTTAGAGTATAATGCATTATAACACTTACCTATTCATACTTATACCTTAGAGTATAATGCATTATAACACTTACCTATTCATACTTATACCTTAGAGTATAATGCATTATAACACTTACCTATTCATACTTATACCTTAGAGTATAATGCATTATAACACTTACCTATTCATACTTATACCTTAGAGTATAATGCATTATAACACTTACCTATTCATACTTATACCTTAGAGTATAATGCATTATAACACTTACCTATTCATACTTATACCTTAGAGTATAATGCATTATAACACTTACCTATTCATACTTATACCTTAGAGTATAATGCATTATAACACTTACCTATTCATACTTATACCTTAGAGTATAATGCATTATAACACTTACCTATTCATACTTATACCTTAGAGTATAATGCATTATAACACTTACCTATTCATACTTATACCTTAGAGTATAATGCGTTATAACACTTACCTATTCATACTTATACCTTAGAGTATAATGCATTATAACACTTACCTATTCATACTTATACCTTAGAGTATAATGCGTTATAACACTTACCTATTCATACTTATACCTTAGAGTATAATGCATTATAACACTTACCTATTCATACTTATACCTTAGAGTATAATGCATTATAACACTCACCTATTCATACTTATACCTTAGAGTATAATGCATTATAACACTTACCTATTCATACTTATACCTTAGAGTATAATGCATTATAACACTTACCTATTCATACTTATACCTTAGAGTATAATGCATTATAACACTTACCTATTCATACTTATACCTTAGAGTATAATGCATTATAACACTTACCTATTCATACTTATACCTTAGAGTGTAATGCATTATAACACTTACCTATTCATACTTATACCTTAGAGTATAATGCGTTATAACACTTCACCTATTCATACTTATACCTTAGAGTATAATGCATTATAACACTTACCTATTCATACTTATACCTTAGAGTATAATGCATTATAACACTTACCTATTCATACTTATACCTTAGAGTATAATGCGTTAAAACAGTTACCTATTCATACTTATACCTTAGAGTATAATGCGTTATAACACTTACCTATTCATACTTATACCTTAGAGTATAATGCGTTATAACATTTACCTATTCATACTTATACCTTAGAGTGTAATGCATTATAACACTTACATATTCATACTTATACCTTAGAGTATAATGCGTTATAACACTTACCTATTCATACTTATACCTTAGAGTATAATGCGTTATAACACTTACCTATTCATACTTATACCTTAGAATATAATGCATTATAACACTTACCTATTCATACTTATACCTTAGAGTATAATGCATTATAACACTTACCTATTCATACTTATACCTTAGAGTATAATGCATTATAACACTTACCTATTCATACTTATACCTTAGAGTGTAATGCATTATAACACTTACCTATTCATACTTATACCTTAGAGGGTAATGCATTATAACACTTACCTATTCATACTTATACCTTAGAGTATAATGCATTATAACACTTGCCTATTCATACTTATACCTTAGAGTATAATGCATTATAACAGTTACCTATTCATACTTATACCTTAGAGTATAATGCATTATAACATTTACCTATTCATACTTATACCTTAGAGTATAATGCGTTATAACACTCACCTATTCATACTTATACCTTAGAGTATAATGCATTATAACACTCACATATTCATACTTATACCTTAGAGTATAATGCGTTATAACACTCACCTATTCATACTTATACCTTAGAGTATAATGCGTTATAACACTTACCTATTCATACTTATACCTTAGAGTATAATGCATTATAACACTTACCTATACATACTTATACCTTAGAGTGTAATGCATTATAACACTTACCTATTCATACTTATACCTTAGAGAGTAATGCATTATAACACTTACCTATTCATACTTATATCTTAGAGTATAATGCATTATAACACTTACCTATTCATACTTATACCTTAGAGTATAATGCGTTATAACAGTTACACTTACCTATTCATACTTATACCTTAGAGTATAATGCATTATAACACTTACCTATTCATACTTATTCCTTAGAGTATAATGCATTATAACACTTACCTATTCATACTTACTCCTTAGAGAATAATGCGTTATAACAGTTACCTATTCATACTTATACCTTAGAGTATAATGTATTATAACACTTACCTATTCATACTTATACCTTAGAGTATAATGCATTATAACACTTACCTATTCATATTTATACCTATTCATATTTATACCTTAGAGTATAATGCATTATAACACCTACCTATTCATTTTTATACCTTAGAGTATAATGCATTATAACACTTACCTATTCATACTTACTCCTAAGAGAATAATGCGTTATAACAGTTACCTATTCATACTTATTCCTTAGAGTATAATGCATTATAACACTTACCTATTCATACTTACTCCTAAGAGAATAATGCGTTATAACAGTTACCTATTCATACTTATACCTTAGAGTATAATGCATTATAACACTTACCTATTCATACTTATACCTTAGTGTGTAATGCGTTATAACACTTACCTATTCGTACTTATACCTTAGAGTATAATGCATTAAAACACTTACCTATTCATACTGATACCTTAGAGTATAATGCATTATAACACTTACATATTCATATTCATATTATTATTATTTAGTATTAAATATTAAGTATTATAATGTATTCTAATTATTGTTACACTTACTTATGAGACATTATAACATATTACAAGGTGATTTATGAGACTGTATTAATGCATAATAAATGTGGGCTTCAATATAAGTGTTTCTCTTTGTTTTATACTGAAATTTTTCGCATTTTAAACTATCCATATTTCTGTGCTGTTGATTTTATTGTATAAGATATTTTCTCAACTTTTCACTTTCAGTGCTGTGGATTTCTAGAAAGTTATGCATCCTTAAAACACATGTCACACTCACAATTTTTAAACACAATAAATATTGAAATGGTTTATTTCAGTCTTTCTGTAGATGATCGTAGTTAAACATGGAATCATTTGTGTTTTTTTAATATATTGTCATACTTTAATATGGAAAGTCTGGAACTAAAACAGTCAAATTTAAACATAAAAGACACTTGAGAAGTACCAAAAATAAATGATGAAGGCCTGATAAATGTTTTGCAATATAGTTTTAATGAGAATAAAATAAAATAAAACTTAAATAAATAAATCTGTTTGTTTTCATGAAAATGCCCAAAGTTAAATAAACATCCATATATATTATATACTTTATTATACTAGTTATAGATACATTACCAACATATCTAAAAGTTTTTTAAGACTTTAAAGCCAATTATATTTACAGCGCAATGCTATATAAGCACAAGTAGCGCCTTTAACTAGAAGATCAGTTTTATGGTCTGTGCGTATTATCAAGGGAAGTCCGGTTTATGCACGAGCCCTCCAGATATACAGTCCTCATTTTCTTGACCTGCTTGAGCGTGTCCAGAGATAGCACCTGCCACACTCACGTGAAACATTCATGTGTCAGATGAGAAGCATAATTAGAAATGCAGAACACAAGATTTTGCTTGGGCGGCCTCTGGAAATAATGTAAGTGAAGGGAGAACCCTGGCATTGTTCTTTCCCTAATGGCCGCGAATCCAAACAGACCTGCGACCCACCAGTCCAAAAACAGTGCTTTACAAAATGTACATATTTGAAAGTGCCCTATTGGTAGTTCCCTATGCATATGGGTTGTGACCTTAATGAAAATGAAGTTAGTCTGTGGAGAGCCTCATATATTTGCACTCGCCGTCGTGCCTCAGGGGCTTTTAGAGGCTTTTGATTGGTTTAATAGAAGATGTGTTGTGTGAGAGTAAGAATGACTTTACTCTCGTCTTCAGTGCTAAAGGGCTTCAGCTATTGTGTAGCTCGACTGCATTGATCTCACATTATAGACGGAAGAAGAAGGGACACTGTACAGTTACATAAGTGCATTGAGGTCATTTGTGTATGTGATGCCTGTGTGTGTCTTGTATTAGGTCTTGAGCCCTGCAGGCATTTTAGGTATGTGCAAAACGGCATTCTCAAAACTGTTGGTCTTAAGGAAGCCGTGCATATTAAGATTGGTTTACTCTCTGCATGAAGAATTTCCCAAACAGTCTCTCTCTTTCCTCTTGTCCCACCTTTTGTGCAGGGTCCACTTAGGGATAGTACCCATATATACACTCACCTAAAGGATTATTAGGAACACATACTAATACTGTGTTTGACCCCCTTTCGCCTTCAGAACTGCCTTAATTCTACGTGGCACTGATTCAACAAGGTGCTGAAAGCATTCTTTAGAAATGTTGGCCCATATTGATAGGATAGCATCTTGCAGTTGATGGAGATTTGTGGGATGCACATCCAGGGCACGAAGCTCCCGTTCCACCACATCCCAAAGATGCTCTATTGGGTTGAGATCTGGTGACTGTGGGGGCCATTTTAGTACAGTGAACTCATTGTCATGTTCAAGAAACCAATTTGAAATGATTCAAGCTTTGTGACATGGTGCATTATCCTGCTGGAAGTAGCCATCAGAGGATGGGTACATGGTGGCCATAAAGGGATGGACATGGTCAGAAACAATGCTCAGGTAGGCCGTGGCATTTAAACAATGCCCAATTGGCACTAAGGGGCCTAAAGTGTGCCAAGAAAACATCCCCCACACCATTACACCACCACCACCAGCCTGCACAGTGGTAACAAGGCATGATGGATCCATGTTCTCATTCTGTTTATGCCAAATTCTGACTCTACCATCTGAATGTCTCAACAGAAATCGAGACTCATCAGACCAGGCAACATTTTTCCAGTCTTCAACTGTCCAATTTTGTGAGCTCTTGCAAATTGTAGCCTCTTTTTCCTATTTGTAGTGGAGATGAGTGGTACCCGGTGGGGTCTTCTGCTGTTGTAGCCCATCCGCCTCAAGGTTGTGCGTGTTGTGGCTTCACAAATGCTTTGCTGCATACCTCGGTTGTAACGAGTGGTTATTTCAGGCAAAGTTGCTCTTCTATCAGCTTGAATCAGTCGGCCCATTCTCCTCTGACCTCTAGCATCAACAAGGCATTTTCTCCCACAGGACTGCCGCATACTGGATGTTTTTCCTTTTCACACCATTCTTTGTAAACCCTAGAAATGGTTGTGCGTGAAAATCCCAGTAACTGAGCAGATTGTGAAATACTCAGACCGGCCCGTCTGGCACCAACAACCATGCCACGCTCAAAATTGCTTAAATCACCTTTCTTTCCCATTCTGACATTCAGTTTGGAGTTCAGGAGATTGTCTTGACCAGGACCACACCCCTAAATGCATTGAAGCAACTGCCATGTGATTGGTTGATTAGATAATTGCATTAATGAGAAATTGAACAGGTGTTCCTAATAATCCTTTAGGTGAGTGTATATTTGATTTGGCACAAGTTTTATTCTGGATGCCCTTCCTGATGCCACCCCCATGACTGGGGGACTCTTACTCAAACATACACATACGGGGCAATTTAGAGTCTCCAATTCACTTAACCTGCATGTTTTTGGACTTGTGGGGGAATCCGGAGCACCCGGAAGAAACAGACTCAAATAAGGGAAGAACATGCAAACTCCACACAGGCCCTAGTTGAGCTGGGACTCAAACGCTGTGAGGCGACAGTGCTAATCAATTAACAATTTTACAAACAGTAGACAGACAGATTATGCCGCCGTTTTATCCACTGATAAAATTGGCATTATTTGTAAAGTCATTATAACATAAACATTTCTTTAATGCAAAAAAAAAAGGCAACGGTACATGTCCAGTTCTTGCACACCCTCTTTTTTTCTTGGCACACCCAGAGCCTCGTTTCTGGCTATGCCACGGGTCCACAACAGGGGTGGGCGATATGACCAAAATGTTATATCACGATATAATTTGTGGCGGAGGACGAATCTCAGTTGCCTCCACGTCTGACACTGTCAATCTGCGCATCTTATCACGTGGCTTGTTGAGCGCGTTACCGTGGAGACATGGTGCATGTGGAGGCTTCACGCTATTCTCCGCGGCATCCACGCACAACTCTACCCTCCCTAGCAACCGGGCCAATCTGGTTGCTTAGGAGACCTGACTGGAGTCACTATTATTGGGAATATTAAGAGAAACTGTGCACCGGATTATAGGGCTTTTCTTTCTTGTCTTTTACTTTTTTTAACGCTTTATAATCATTCTGAAATACACAGATGTATTAGTTGATATATGGTTTATCATCATGCAATCAAAGACACTCACCTCAAAATCCAAACTCAAGTGGTCAAAAGAAATCCGTGCATCTGATCACGTGACTTGTTGTGCATGACACCGCTGAGACTCACAGCATGTGGAGGCTCATGCTACTCTCCACGATCCACACACAACTCACCACACACCCCATTGAGAGAACCACTAATCACCACCACGAGGAGGTTACCCCATGTGACTCTACCCTCCCTAGCAACCGGCCCAATTTGGTTGCTAAGGAGACCTGACTGGAGTCACTCAGCACGCCCTGGATTCAAACTCACGACTCCAGCTGTGATAGTCAGCGTCAATACTCACCGCGATAAGCAAAAATATAGCCGCCGTGTTATGCAGAACGGACCTCAAAACGGCGCCGTGATGTGCAGAAAAGGACAGCGAACACCTGTGTACTGGGAAAAGCACAAATAAAAATCTGTACAGAAAAAAATATTTTTGCCTACCTGATTATCATTGTCCCACGTCTGCCAAACATGCAGCCTGAAACTGAACTTTAAATAGGAAGTTTGTAGTGAATGCACTTAACTGCATAGGAAAGCCATAGGTTGCTCCCTTGCTCCCTATTTAGGGTATGACTTAACCACCAGTGTGCTGTCTGTCTGCACTGGTCTCAGAACAGTAGAAATTCACCCTGTGCACTATACATATGTATATATATATATACAGTATATATGTAACCCTGGTGATTTTCCCCTAAAAGTTAAGCTCGAGTATTTAAGACCCTTTCAAATAATGTTTCTTGGGTACTAAGTTTATATTTCTTTACGATGTGTAAATGGGATCTGCGCCTTTAAGAGCATCATTCTGTGGTAGAGTTTGGTTGTAATGTACATGTGCAAAACGTGGGTTTTACAAACAAGTTAGGGTTTGTCCTTTATTCATTGGAGCATAAGTTATTAAGCCCGCCTGATACCTATGTAATGTATGTATGATTAGGTCTTGGAAGTTGGGAAGGGAAAAAAAGAAAGGAGAAAGGAGAGAGGGTGGATGGATGAAGGTGTGTGTTGAAACGCGCCGTGCTGAATGTGTGAGAGAATAGTGATTAATCCGACCAGGATTGGTTGATTTATTTCTGATTATTATATTCAGCAGAGATTTTGTTTAACCAAGGGTTCGCTGGCTGCAAGTTATCTTTTAGTTTGTATACACTTGTGTGAGTTCCATACGAGTTGGTGCTAACTAAGTAGTAACTTGAGTATCTAAATAATAAAGCAGACTTTATCAACGTGAATAACGGTGATAAGGAGGAGCTGCACGACTGCACATCCAGGTAGCGCCCTGAATCGCCGAGGGGTTCAGGGTTCCCCTGGCAACGAGGGATCGTAAAGAGTCCAGGACGCGCATATCAGGGACGAAGTGAGTGATCGGAGTTTCCTAACACGGGAGGACTCATTACTTACGGATTGAAGGTATCCCATTTAATGTTTATTTGGCTCTTCGGAGTGAAGCGGCCAATTATCTCTTTATTTTGTGGCCACAACGCACGCGAGCAACGATACAGGCCTGCAACGAGGGGTGAGCGCGCGTGTGTGTGTGTGTGTGTGTGTGTGTGTGTGTGTGTGTGTGTGTGTGTGTGTGTGTGTGTGTGTGTGTGTGTGTGTGTGTGTGTGTGTGTGTGGGCCCACGTCAGTTAATGTGTTTATATGTTCATTTATAACTGCCATAGCATTTTCATAAGAAGCGTTCGATTTATTGTTATTTATTTTCTGTAAAGGGCAGTTCATATATATGTAAATAGATTGGATGGTGCATTTAAAAAGTGTTAAAACCATATTGAGAGGCATTTTATTTATCATAAGTTATACTTAATTGTTAATATTCATATTCATCTGTGGGTTGTCATACCATTCTAAAAGTACATTAATCATAGAGATTGTGTATTTCTAAAATATTCCAACTACATTTATGTGACATCACTCTAGAATAGACAGGTAATTGTAGTTTACTGTTTATTTATCATCTTTCTAGTTTCATTTTTTCCTATTTCATTTAAATTCATATTTGTTTTTTAATAAACACTGTAATTGTTTACTTGATGTGATTTCATTAATTTTACTAATTGGTTTGGTTGAAGATTAACCTGAATATTTCCATTGGGTTAATTCACATTCACTTTAAATGCATGGTTCTAGTTCAGGAGAGGAAATTGGGTATTGTGTTAAAGGGTGTTAAGAGAGTTCCCTTATAATTAGTCGAGAGACTGCAAAGTTTGAACCCGAGTACCCGCCCTAAGAGCTCAGGTACGTCATTCCTGAGAGGGTAGAGTGTGCTACATATATAAATTCTCAATGTGATAATACTCAGTAAAAATAGGATTTCTAATGAAAACCTAGCGCTATTTTCCACATATATGTGCACTGTGTTTAGCAGCATGACGTTTCGTGATAAATCGCTCAAATTTGAAAAAATTCACATTGTATGAAACTACAGACTCTAAACTTTTGACTGAAACAGGTTTCAGTGGAAAAACGTAATACATCCAGATGTAGTTTTGCTGGCGTTTCTCCCAAAGACAAACTCAGCTGCGATCATCA
Organism: Xyrauchen texanus; assembly: GCF_025860055.1. Classification (NCBI taxonomy): domain Eukaryota; kingdom Metazoa; phylum Chordata; class Actinopteri; order Cypriniformes; family Catostomidae; genus Xyrauchen; species Xyrauchen texanus. Next base: position 1,641,907 of record NC_068295.1, read on the forward strand.
CCATGTTGTTTTGTCACATGAGTCCTTGCGTCAGAAGTTGATCTCTTTAATGACAGCACAGAGTCTCCTGAACTGTGATCAGTCCGTTTAAATGAATTTAAATTATGCATTGTATATAGCGAAGCCAAAATGCAATGTCCACGCATGTGGAAACGGGGACGCACGAGGATACGGGTTTGGAACAGCATGAGGGAGAGTAAATGATGACATAATTTTCATTTGTGGGTGAACTATCCTTATAAGAAAAATATAATTTCTTTCTTTCTTTCTTTCTTTCATTCGAGTGACAGATATGTTCTTGACAGGCATCATGATCTTCCCCCTAACATGTTGTCTAGGTAGGTAGCTCTCTAGGGTTTGGAACAAAGGTAGTCAGTTTATCTCTATCTATAAGGGAGTTTCTGCACACATGGCGCTCAGCGTCCCGACTCAAGGTGACTCTCTGATTTATATTTATTTCATCTGAAAGGTTTTGTGTTGCTCAGCAGCCTGTACAGACGCTGGATTTGATTGGCTTTGCTTGAGTGCTGGATGACAGCAGCCAGAGTAATCTGTGTAATGGGAATCCACTGTCAATTCCCAATTCGAGTGATGCCCTTAATGTCTCTCTTTCTATCTCTCTCTCTCTCTCTCTCTCTCTCTCTCTCTCTCTCTCTCTCTCTCTCTCTGGGTAATTCAAGGAAGAGAGAGGGAACATGGATGTTTTCACTGCTTGCACAACTCCACAAATAAACATTTTCCCAATGTGATGAAATGCGAACGCAGTGAAAATCTGATTATTATATTCGCTCTCTCTGCAAACACAGCGACGTCTAAGTGGATGAGAGAAATTATATTTAGCAGGGATTCCCACTGAATATAACAGTGCAGCATTTCATTTAGATTACAGATTAATAAAATAAGAGGAAAGTGACGGAGGAGAGACAAATATAAACCGTATATATTTATCTGATATTCTAGGCGTTTATCAGTGTGTGCTTGAATTTCTGTTTCTCGCTCTATGCATTCCCTTGCAAGAAAATACTGTAAATGTACTGTGTAGTGCAGTGACAGTGTCAGCTTATAACACTGTAAATGTACTGTATAGTGCAGTGATTGTGTCAGCTTATAACACTGTAAGTGTACTGTGTAGTGCAGTGACAGTGTCAGCTTATAACACTGTAAATGTACTGTATAGTGCAGTGATTGTGTCAGCTTATAACACTGTAAGTGTACTGTATAGTGCAGTAATAGTGTCAGCTTATAACACTGTAAATGTACTGTATAGTGCAGTGATTGTGTCAGCTTATAACACTGTAAGTGTACTGTATAGTGCAGTGATAGTGTCAGCTTATAACACTGTAAATGTACTGTATAGTGCAGTGATTGTGTTAGCTTATAACACTGTAAGTGTACTGTATAGTGCAGTAATAGTGTCAGCTTATAACACTGTAAATGTACTGTGTAGTGCAGTGATTGTGTCAGCTTATAACACTGTAAGTGTACTGTATAGTGCAGTGATTGTGTCAGCTTATAACACTGTAAGTGTACTGTATAGTGCAGTAATAGTGTCAGCTTATAACACTGTAAGTGTACTGTATAGTGCAGTGATTGTGTCAGCTTATAACACTGTAAGTGTACTGTATAGTGCAGTAATAGTGTCAGCTTATAACACTGTAAGTGTACTGTATAGTGCAGTGATTGTGTCAGTTTATAACACTGTAAGTGTACTGTATAGTGCAGTAATAGTGTCAGCTTATAACACTGTAAGTGTACTGTATAGTGCAGTGATTGTGTCAGCTTATAACACTGTAAGTGTACTGTATAGTGCAGTAATAGTGTCAGTTTATAACACTGTAAGTGTACTGTATAGTGCAGTGATTGTGTCAGCTTATAACACTGTAAGTGTACTGTGTAGTGCAGTGACAGTGTCAGCTTATAACACTGTAAGTGTACTGTATAGTGCAGTGATTTTGTCAGCTTATAACACTGTAAGTGTACTGTATAGTGCAGTGATAGTGTCAGCTTATAACACTGTAAGTGTACTGTGTAGTGCAGTGATAGTGTCAGCTTATAACACTGTAAATGTACTGTATAGTGCAGTGATAGTGTCAGCTTATAACACTGTAAGTGTACTCTATAGTGCAGTGATTGTGTCAGCTTATAACAGCTTATAACACTGTAAGTGTACTGTATAGTGCAGTGACAGTGTCAGTTTATAACACTGTAAGTGTACTGTATAGTGCAGTGATTGTGTCAGCTTATAACACTGTAAATGTACTGTGTAGTGCAGTGAGAGTGTCATCTTATAACACTGTAAGTGTACTGTGTAGTGCAGTGACAGTGTCAGCTTATAACACTGTAAGTGTACTGTATAGTGCAGTGACAGTGTCAGCTTATAACACTGTAAGTGTACTGTATAGTGCAGTGACAGTGTCAGTTTATAACACTGTAAGTGTATTGTATAGTGCAGTGACAGTGTCAGCTTATAACACTGTAAGTGTACTGTATAGTGCAGTGACAGTGTCAGTTTATAACACTGTAAGTGTACTGTATAGTGCAGTGACAGTGTCAGTTTATAACACTGTAAGTGTACTGTGTAGTGCAGTGATAGTGTCAGCTTATAACACTGTAAGTGTACTGTATAGTGCAGTGACAGTGTCAGCTTATAACACTGTAAGTGTACTGTATAGTGCAGTGACAGTGTCAGTTTATAACACTGTAAGTGTACTGTATAGTGCAGTGATTGTGTCAGCTTATAACACTAAGTGTACTGTATAGTGCAGTGACAGTGTCAGTTTATAACACTGTAAGTGTACTGTGTAGTGCAGTGATAGTGTCAGCTTATAACACTGTAAGTGTACTGTATAGTGCAGTGATAGTGTCAGCTTATAACACTGTAAGTGTACTCTATAGTGCAGTGATTGTGTCAGCTTATAACAGCTTATAACACTGTAAGTGTACTGTATAGTGCAGTGACAGTGTCAGTTTATAACACTGTAAGTGTACTGTATAGTGCAGTGATTGTGTCAGCTTATAACACTGTAAATGTACTGTGTAGTGCAGTGAGAGTGTCATCTTATAACACTGTAAGTGTACTGTGTAGTGCAGTGACAGTGTCAGCTTATAACACTGTAAGTGTACTGTATAGTGCAGTGACAGTGTCAGCTTATAACACTGTAAGTGTACTGTATAGTGCAGTGACAGTGTCAGTTTATAACACTGTAAGTGTACTGTATAGTGCAGTGACAGTGTCAGCTTATAACACTGTAAGTGTACTGTATAGTGCAGTGACAGTGTCAGTTTATAACACTGTAAGTGTACTGTATAGTGCAGTGACAGTGTCAGTTTATAACACTGTAAGTGTACTGTGTAGTGCAGTGATAGTGTCAGCTTATAACACTGTAAGTGTACTGTATAGTGCAGTGACAGTGTCAGCTTATAACACTGTAAGTGTACTGTATAGTGCAGTGACAGTGTCAGTTTATAACACTGTAAGTGTACTGTATAGTGCAGTGATTGTGTCAGCTTATAACACTAAGTGTACTGTATAGTGCAGTGACAGTGTCAGTTTATAACACTGTAAGTGTACTGTGTAGTGCAGTGATAGTGTCAGCTTATAACACTGTAAGTGTACTGTATAGTGCAGTGATAGTGTCAGCTTATAACACTGTAAGTGTACTGTATAGTGCAGTGACAGTGTCAGTTTATAACACTGTAAGTGTACTGTATAGTGCAGTGATTGTGTCAGCTTATAACACTGTAAGTGTACTGTATAGTGCAGTGACAGTGTCAGTTTATAACACTGTAAGTGTACTGTGTAGTGCAGTGATAGTGTCAGCTTATAACACTGTAAGTGTACTGTATAGTGCAGTGACAGTGTCAGTTTATAACACTGTAAGTGTACTGTATAGTGCAGTGATTGTGTTAGCTTATAACACTAAGTGTACTGTATAGTGCAGTGACAGTGTCAGTTTATAACACTGTAAGTGTACTGTGTAGTGCAGTGATAGTGTCAGCTTATAACACTGTAAGTGTACTGTGTAGTGCAGTGACAGTGTCAGCTTATAACACTGTAAGTGTACTGTGTAGTGCAGTGATAGTGTCAGCTTATAACACTGTAAATGTACTGTGTAGTGCAGTGATAGTGTCAGCTTATAACACTGTAAATGTACTGTGTAGTGCAGTGATAGTGTCAGCTTATAACACTGTAAATGTACTGTGTAGTGCAGTGATAGTGTCAGCTTATAACACTGTAAATGTACTGTGTAGTGCAGTGATAGTGTCAGCTTATAACACTGTAAATGTACTGTATAGTGCAGTGATAGTGTCAGCTTATAACACTGTAAATGTACTGTGTAGTGCAGTGATAGTGTCAGCTTATAACACTGTAAGTGTACTGTATAGTGCAGTGATTGTGTCAGCTTATAACACTGTAAGTGTACTGTATAGTGCAGTGATAGCTTATAACACTGTAAGTGTACTGTATTGTCGCTGACTATCACACCTGGAGTCGTGAGTTTGAGTCCAGGGGGTGCTGAGTGACTCCAGCCAGGTCTCCTTAGCAACCAAATTGGCCGGTTGCTAGGGAGGGTAGAGTCACATGGGGTAACCTCCTCGTAGTCGCTATAATGTGGTTCTCGCTCTCGGTGGGGCGTGTGGTGAGTTGTGTGTGGATGCCACGGAGAATAGCGTGAAGCCTCCACACGTGCTACGTCTCCACGGTAACGTGCTCAACAAGTCACGTGTTAAGATGCGCGGATTGACGGTCTCAGATGCGGAGGTAACAGAGATTCGTCCTCTGCCACCCGGATTGAGGCAAGTCACTACGCCACCACGAGGACTTAGAGCGCATTGAAAAATAAAATCCCAATCATAAAGTCATAAATGCTTCTCAATTTGTGTGTGTGTTTCAGGTGGGCATTGTGTTGCATTACTCCTCTCTGTCCACGATGCTCTGGTTGGGTGTAACAGCACGAAACATCTACAAACAGGTGGCCAATAAACCACAGCAGGACGGAGACCACACCCCCCCCCACCCCGCCAAATCTCCCATACTGAGGTATGAACATCACAAACACGCACACACACACTCACACACACACACACACACACACACACACACACACACACACACACACTTACTTACATACACACACACACACAGACACACACGCACTCACACAGACACACACACACTTACATACATACACACACACACACAGACAAACACACACACACACACACACACACACACACACACATACTCACACACACACACACTACACACACACACACACACACAGACACACTTACACACTTATTATTACAGTTGCGTATAGTGAATCCAAAATACAACGTCCACGCATGTGGACTCGGGGTCGAACAAGGTTAAAATGATTATTATTATGTTTAACTGTGGGTAACCAAACCATCCTTTTTTTCACAACTTATGTAGTTGGTATAAAATTAAATTGAACATACAAAAAAATCTAAGATATTTAAAGAACCAAACAAAACATTTCATAAACGTTGTAGTTTGTTCGGGTTTGGTTTTCATCATTAGAATATATTATCATTGCAAGGCTGATTTTTTTTTTTTACATTTCCAATTTCTTTTAGGTTGTATAAATGTAAGTATTGTAACTGAAATGTAACTTTTCTCAAAATGTGTAATTCGCGCAGATTTTTTGGTAATACAAATATGTAAACTGCACGTTATGTTTTTTCTTGGGTTTTGGTTTTTTGTCCTCTTTTCTCCCCAATTTGGAACGCCCAATTCCCACTACTTAGTAGGTCCTCGTGGTGGCGCTGTTACTCAATCCGGATGGCGGAGGACAAGTCTGAGTTGCCTCTGCTTCTGAGACCGTCAATCTGCGCGTTCTGATCACGTGACTCGTTGTGCATGACACCGCGGAGACACACAGCATGTGGAGACTCATGTTACTCTCCACGATCCACACACAACTCACCACACGCCCCATTGAGAGAACCACTAATCACCACCACGAGGAGGTTACCCCATGTGACTCTACCCTCCCTAGCAACCGGGACATTTTGGTTGCTAAGGAGACCTGACTGGAGTCACTCAGCACCCCTGGATTCAAACCCGTGACTCCAGGCAGTGATAGTCAGTGTCAATACTCGCTGAGATACCAGACCGGCTTTTCACGGCTTGAACATTTTTAGAATGTCACACTGAACGTAACCTAACTGCAACCAAAATGCAACGTTGTGAAATGTGAAAAATGTTCTGCTCTGTTATTCTCCGGTTATGACACTTGTTGATTTGATGAATGAATCAGCCGCTTAGCTCTTGACATTAGACTGAAGATGAGAAGGTCTGTCGTGATATAACACAAGAGACAGGTGCCATCTTGAGGATCTGCTGCTAAATGATGATGATCGTAAACTTCATGTTAACTTTCTATCAATGTCAAGCTAAGAAGCTCAATCAAAGGGAAATTGAACCTGTGAATTAGCCGCCTGTAGAGAGAACACGGTTAGCATCAGGGTTGCTTGTATCTGAACGAGTGCGTGATGAATCTCTACCTTTTCCCTTTTATAATCTTCAGTGCTTTGCGAATAAAATCAGCCATTTCTCACAGCTGTGAAACTAACCTTCATGTCGTTTCTTACTAAAGTCATATTGGTTTGAAACAGCATGAGGCGAGTAAATAATGACACCATTTCTGGGTGAATCTCTTTAATATTTCCCGAGTTTATCCAGATATTTCCAAACAGCACGTGTGCTTGTTCTCTGGCGACTGGTGCTTGTTCACGGCTTTAATCTGGGATTTTTCAATACTTCTGAGTGGAACATTTGGGTCTGATTGTGGTGAAAATAGGTCAC